>NC_133824.1:17448492-17748492 GCF_047830755.1 Zonotrichia albicollis
CATTGTAGATGCCCCATCCTTGGAAATATTCAAGATCAGGTCTGACAGGACCCTACCACTGCAGGGGGATTGGACTTGATACCTTTGAATGTCCTTCCAACCCAACTCTTCCATGATTTTTTTCTCCTTTTCTCATCTGCAGTGCTTGCTGGTCAAAGTGGTTTTTTCCACAACATATCATCACTTGTGCCTCTAGTGATGAAATACCATTTGGGTTGAAGATATATGGCAATGAATTACAAGAAAACTTAATTTTTATCTGGTAGTACAGCTTTGAAGACAGACTGCGAATTTCAAAAAAACTCTTCCATAGGTAAATGAAATGCCAGTCAAATGCAGTTTGGTACTTTAAACTGAGTTAGTATTACATAATTTTTAATTTTAAAAAATCCTGATTGATGTGAAATCAGTTTCTTCTAAAATGTATCAAATTTTAAAAACCTGAATGGTCATAGAATATAAAAAGACGACATTACTCCTAGAAAACACTGAATCATATTGTTATTAAATGCTGTAAATATCTTGAGGTTTAAACACCAGGGAGAGAAAACAGCTATTGAGTTAGCAAAAGCAAACCAGAATTGAAACTTGAGCAAATAAATATGAAGTGTCCCAATAAATGAAATCTGAAAACCAGAGGAAAGTGTGAGATGTTGCTTCCAATAATTGCAGTAAGAAATACAGATCCTCTAGAGATGCAATGGCATACATGACAAAGTTTATTGTTTATCCTAGAATAATAGAACAGCACAGGCTGGAAGGGATCTCAAAAGGGCATCTGGTTTCCAACATTTTTTGGAAAAGGGAGTGCAAATTAGATTATCTGAGACCCTGTAAAATTGCATTTTTGAACACCTCCAGTGGTTGAACTTTACCAAGTCCCTAGGAACATTGCTACAGCGAATTACTGTCCTCACAAAAAAAAAAAAAAAATTCTTTCTTAAATTAAGATGAAGTGGCACTAAAGAACCTTATGATGTGAAAGAACAAATCAAGATCTGGTGCATCGCAGACAAAGCTGGCTCACTCTTTTACTCTTTCATAATGAAAAAAATAATTGGATGTGTAAAATCATGTTCCCAAGAAAACTGGGGTTTTTTTGGAAGCCATATTTCTTGCTGGAAAAAGCCATTCTGGAATGCCATTACCTGTACACCATACAACTATGTCTTTGAGATAGCTTCAAAAGGGGCAGCACAACACTGAACTCCCTGTCTCTAATCCTTATCTGTAAAATGCAGCTAGTGAATCTTTCCCTCTACTCCCCTAACCTTTTCACAGGTTGTCAAAGTGGATTAAGTTATATTTTAGGCATCTATTTCCTGGCATGTTCAATCTGAGTTAAATGTCACAATGCACCTGAAACCCTGGCTTGTGTTCTTACAGCTGTGGCTTAGTGGAGATTTTTATAGTGACTAACACAATGAAACTAACTTTGCTGAGATTTCTATTTTTATAGAGAATAAATATTTGGGCTTCCCAGAAAGATACCTCTTTCCTAATTAAATTTAGAACTATTTATAAATTAGAGGAGTATTTCCAAATACATGAAATTAAGGAAACATGAACAGGAGAGGGGAGAAAAAAGATGGCGTTTACCAGCTGACATTACAAATTTCAGAGACTTCCTAGAGATAACAGTGCTGAGCAAAATCCCAGTGTGATCACACAATGCTTGTGACTTTATCAATTCTTACAGCTGTTTTCTGAACATTGTAGCTTTACAGTCATCAGTTGCAGCTTCATTGCCTCAAATACTCTCACAGAACTGAGGCAACAGTCCTGGCAGTGTCTGGTAAGCTGTAAGTGGTTTGGCTTAGCAAGTCACCCTGCCTAGAGTCTTTTTCCCTGTAGAGATAGATGTGCTTATGTACGTCTGATGCTTTTCTTAGAACAAGCTGCTCAGATAATGTCATTGCAACTAAAAAATGTCAAGGACATACTTATATCCAAGTTGAAATTCACCTCATTAAAGTGAGTGATTGGCTCATTTTTGAGAAAACTGCATAATTGACTGCCTCTGTGTAAAGCCCTCACTTTTCTCTCTTAAGAAAAACTCACATTCCTCTTAGTGCCCAAAACATAGATCTCAGCGGCTGTAAAGGTAACTTTAACACTTCAAACAAATATTGGCCAACCCTGACTTGCTGGCCGGTTTCCATCTCCATTATAAAGTTCACTAGTCAAGGACTTGTAAGCATTTCATTTTGAACTCTATATAGACAGCTGACTCTTCCACTATTTAAAAAAAAAATAGAGCAACCCTATTGCAGCGTAGGACAATTCAATTATACATTTAACCTTACGTGAAGAAAACTTCTCAAGTTTTCTCTCCAGACTAGAGAAAAAAATGCTGCAAATTTGATTTTGAATTTCCCGAGATCAGAATAAGTCAAAGCATTTTTGTTGTCCTGAAGAGGATAGGATTTAAGGTGATTTGACAAGTTATGCCAAATCAGCACATAGGATACATGTCCCACATGAAGAGATAACACAAAACTGATTTAAATAGAGCCCTGGAGACTACAGCAGTAATTCCTACATGCCACACAAGCCAGACTAGGACACCAAGAGGTGACCCTGCCGCCCTGGGATCAGCCCTTACATACTGCCCTGCAGGCAGGTCTGAAGTCCAACTCTCCTTCTATGGCCGCCAAATTCAGAGGGCCCAGACACAGCCTATGCAATGGGGCAAGAGCCAATGTGCTGGAAAATAATTATTGTGTGCCCTGAAGGATTGCATTTGGCAAAACTCTGCCACAGCTTATGACCAACAGCAGTCACATAATGAGGCCCCACCCTTCATGGAAAGGCTGTGAAAAATCCCCTCCAGAAGGCAGCTCAGTGCAGAAGCAGGTGCTCATCCTTCCCCATGCCGTGCATTTCAATTGCAGCTCAGTAATAAAAACTTCAGAAAAAGGGAAGTTTTTTTCAGGATGTTCACATCTATTTTGCTTAAACTTTGCTACTGAAATATATCACTATCAGACACAGCCCTTAATGATGCCAGAAGTGATGCATTGTGATCTGTCACCCTGAAAAGAGGAGCTTAAGAGCAGATAGCTATTCAGCTATTAGCTGATCAGCTGTTAATTCTAGGTTAATAACACCCCTTGATGTATGTGGGCTGTACAAATATTTCCTAAACCTTTTGATTGTTTGACATTCAGGTGAATTTAGCCAATTTAATAGTGAGCAATTGAGTTTCACCGATGACATTTTTTCAGCCCTTGCTTGGCTGCTTGTTCACCTGCAAGACATGGAGGGGGACATTTGTGGAGCCTGAGCATTATTTGCACAGTTCCAGTAGAACAAAACATTTCTCTGTGATTGTGAGTAATAAACACTGACAAAAATTAAAGAGTAAGTCTCAAGCTGTGTTGCTGAGTAACTACATTTATAGCTACATAAAAAAGAGGCTGCAGCTATACATTGCCTCCCTGCCAGGAGGTGAAGAATCACACAAAACCCCTTGTTATCCCCTTGTAAAACCAATTGATTTTCAGACTTCAACATTTCAAAAAGCACAGCATCTCTTGGGAATACCTACCATGATTCCTGACACAACTTGACTTCACCAAGTAGGAATATTGACAACTTAAAACAAAAGAAAAATGAGAAACATGGGAGGATATTTAAATTAGGAAGGGCCCAGTGGGGCATGTAATTGCAAGAAAACCTTTTGTGATTGTCCACTGCACCAGTGGCAGGAAAGGGCACTGTTTTAAGGATTTACATGAATAAGATAAGACAACTTCATAATTGTCAGACCTACCCTGTGTTAAAAGCTGAAAAGAAATTGTTAGAAAAGCACAGGAGTCAACTCAGAAATTTAAATGGCAATTGAGGAAACCCATTTCTTAGTATATTTATTTGGAAATAATTTATGGGGAAAATTAGGACATTCACAATGGCTTTTTAAAAGCAATACCCATGCATGCAGTCACAGTTTAGGCTAGGATCTGTTAACACAGAAAACTGTAATTTGCGGCATATATTTTCAAATAGTGCCTAAGTACCTCAGGAATTTCAGTCAGGAAAAAGTGAGCCGCTGCTGAAGATCTAGAACATGATTAGTAGCCTGTCTAACTCAGTGGTACCTTCAGAGACTACGGGAGGTGTTCTGCCTGTAAATGCACATTCTCAGCCTAAGGGCCTCTGCACTGAGGTCTTACAGAGACAACTGGTAAAATATTTAATAAGACTTTTTTCTTCCAAAAGCACAAACACACAGAGGCATTTTAAAATGCAAGAGTAGTGAATGTTAGGATTCCATACAGCAGCTTTTTGATATTTCTTTCCAGCCAGTTATGAAAGTACCAGTCAGCAGAACCAAACTTCTTAAAATATACATATTTGCTCATAAATGGTATACTTGTAAATGTTTGCTAAAATAGACCCAAAAAGAATTCTACCCAGATTTATGATTCCTGTTTCAAATATATGAGATAAGAAAGAAGTGCTGCTGGCTCTGACTGGATTTTGCCTAGATTCCTGTGACTTTAATAATCAGAAAGTACTTTTGTTAAATTCAGGTTCTCACACTGCAGAGACATGGTGTTGCTCCAGGTGCCATTAAATTTTTCCACTGGTCTGCCCAGTCTATGAACTGCCAATTTTTTTCCTTCGTTAAGAGCTTTAAAATGTGGCACATGGCTGAAGTAGATGCTTTAATCTACTATTTTTATATGTTATATAGTGTACTAGTAAGTATCTTACAGCAAGAGATTCATGGCTTCCCATGAGAATGAAATTAGGCAGCCACAGTAATCTTACTCACAGATCCCTTCTGTGACCAGGAGTGGCTCCTTCCATCTCCACTCTCAGAGCAACTTGAATTCCATGTGTCAGCAAAGCCTTAGCACATTTCCAGGTTTCCTGCTCTTTCTCAGCACAGCAGGCAAGGGAAAGTAATTTCATGAGAATGCCTGGATAGGAGGTAGTTTAAAAATTCTAAATCCCTTGCAAAAAGCTTCCTACATCTATGGTTTTCTGATATGGAAGTAATGACATATTTAGGCTGTTCTAAGTATCCTGGACTACCTTACAGCCCTCTGACTTCCTTCCAAAGCAAGACAAGGAATGGTAACAGCTCTAAACAAAACAGGTCCATTCAGAGAAAACATCCAGTTCTGACAAGCCATAAATACTTCTCTACCCTGTCTGCAGTGGTTATTTATTATGTAGATATTTCCTTGTAACTATGTATTTTAAAATCTGGACCTCCTCTGTACCCGTACAGCAACTACACAGGTGAAATGACAAATGCTTTATCATCAACAAAGCTGTTTTTCAGAGGAGGAACCTGGCTACAGTAAGAGATCTCTCCTACACTTTGCATGAGATTAAATGCCAGTTGCCATGTGGTATTTCCACATACCTCTTGGAGGGGCAGTGTCACACTGGTGACATTCTCTGAATCTGCTGGCAGAGCAGGGTGGCAGAAGAGACAAATGCACTGTAAGCTGTCCACCATAGACCAGGAAATATGTTTTGCACCAGAAATCATGTTTTGCACAATTGTGAAGGCCTGGTTAAGTATTTACTTATCGTCCTCTGAATATGAGTGGGGAAAGGAGGTGTAAATAGGAAAATAACCTCTTCTTTGGAATTACCAACTCCTTTCAAAGACAAATGAGCAAAAATGAAGACAGAATTTTACAATAATAGTTTCAGGAGAAATACAGCCCCAGATTTCATTCATTCAGAAAATGTGCTTAATATTTGGGAGGCTAGGGGTAAGAGGAGACAAGTTCTGAAATGTGTATATCAGGCAGCCAAACCCCACAAGCATTTCAGGAAACTCAGACACTTCTGCTCCCTTCCTACCCCCCTGTATTCTCCTGGGATCCTGGAAGGGGGTGAGTTGAAGGACAGCGCTCCTCATTGATACAGTGACTGGGACATACACATCGTCTTGGAGAGACGATGATAAGGAACCTTGCAGGACATTTTTCTGTCACTACCAACTGTTCTGTAGACCTAGATATGACAGTGTGAAGCAGATTTCAGCAAACAATTCTAATTTAATCTTCCTGTATTACAATGCCAAACATTATTTATGATCCTTCTAAACAGAATTAATTGCAAGAACCATTAAAATTGCAAGGACAGACTTCAAGTCACCGTTGTTGTACAATTACCACATATATCAATCATTTACTGTATCTGACGATTGCTTTTAGCATGAAGGAAAGCCATAGCAATTGCCAGCTGTGAGTCAAAGAATCTGGAAAATATGTATTAAGTAATCTAGGCAGTACAGAAATCTCACTTTCTTTTCTAAAGCTACAAACTTTTTCTGAAACTTTGTGGTGGAGCCCTGAAAGTGATACCAAAAGAGGTCATGGCAGTCACAGAACACTGCTGTTGCTGTGTATTCTAGAAGGACTTCAATTTGAACCATGGAGCTGTTTAATTGACTATGCATAATATCCATCCATCTTCCAGTTGTCCCTAGTTACAAATAATTCTGACATGCACTAATAAGCCACATATTGTTGTTGCAAACAGATACACCCAGGTTAACGCAGAACAAGAGACACTACTTTTATACTGCACAACCTGCTTTCTTGTTTCCTGGTGTGAACTGTTTGCTATTTATGGTAGAATCACTTTTTAATGGGAGCATACAGAACTCAATATTACATTCTTGTTTTAAAGTATGTCTTCTGGACTTAACAGCAAGAAATTCTGGGGCTTATTGATTTGGAATGATGGAAACCAAGCCAGCTGTTTTTGGCATCTATAAGCCACCAACACAATGTTGTGAAAAACCCCTGAAATTTAGGAATACCTCAGATGAAGCATTCCCACTAGATATAAGCAAATTTTGTTCAATATAGATAAATCTTAAGAACAGCTGGAGAAAAGGATTCATAAAATAGCCTGTAGAGTGTAGAGACTTTTTAACAGGAGGAAGCCAGAAAAAAATCCTTACATTTCTGAGAGTTATTATGCTTGATGAAGTACAAACAACTCTATAAAATCCTCAGTGGAGCCAGGCTCCAGGGTTCTCAAACTCATGATATCACAGTCCTATAAATGTGTAGGAGGTGTGATCCTTCATTTTACTCTTCCTTCCATGTTCTTACAAGACAAGAGCAATCCCACTCCAAAAAAAGAGGAATGTTTGCCTATAATACATCTAAGTACTTTCAATAAATATTTTACAAAGTTAAAATATAAAAGCTGAGAAGGAGAGATTAATTTGCCACAGCATCGGTTGCTGGCTAAACGCCATGCACTCAACCATGCAGCATTGGAGAAATAAGATCTCAAATGCTGAGAAATACTCACCCTTTGCATCCCATTGTCTCAAATGTATTCTGCTATGAACTTATGCCACATTTATGGAAGTACATTAAAAGCAATGAAAAACAGGCACTCAGACTCCAGAGTTCCACACAGGTAGGAAACAAATACACTGAAAAACCTTTTACCATAAGCTCTGCACAACTGCAGGCTCTACTTAGCTTCTACTAGAATTTTTTCTGGAAACAAATCCACTTCACTGCCCAGTAAAACTGAAAGGAAATCTAAGAGCTAAGTGAATATTGAAGCACTTTTTCTGAAGTTCTTACCAAAGAAGAAGCATCCACAGCTGAAATGTTCTATGAACAAAACTTCTGCTTGGATATAACTTGTAGCTAATGCATCTGTTCTACTTTTTATACTTCTCAGCATGGATACATGTAGAGTAATAAGTTTACACCTGTTCCTGTGAAACTTGGCTTCTGACATGTGAAGAAAATCTGTTCTAGAGAAAGAAGAGAAAATCTTAAGAGCTGGAAAGAGTTGCTTCACTGTTTCCTTTTCTGCCTCTTTATAATTTCCTTGGAGCAGATTTTATTAATAGAAGAATGGAGAACATGCACAGGGAAGTGAACTTGCTTGTGTTCACAAAATTTAGATGACTTGTTAGTGTATTACAGGCAGCATATAAACCCTGAGCAACACATGAGCCAATACTGAGCTCTGCAGGGGCAATAAAACACTTCCCAGTTATCCTTGAAGATCCAAAAGAGGCTGCTCACACTGTGAACAAGTTTGACAGCAGAGATAAAATAGACACAGTTAGTAGCTAGGAACCTGAGGTCTGTGCTAATGATATGTCAAAAATAGTATAAAGTTTTCCCGCAGGTGGTCAGGCAGATAAAGCATTATAAATTAGCCAAAAAGAACTCTGATTTGAGTCTTAACATCTCATGTAAAATTAAATTTCTTCAAGGAGAACTGTGCAGAAGCAAAGTCAGACTGGCATGCCTTAAAGCCTTTTTGACACCTCTGTAGACATTTGCATTTTATGAAAGATGTATTCCCTATGAAAAACTTGACTAGCCTCTTTATGACACTAATATTCTGGTATTCTATCTGATTTCTTAATTTACTGACTTTTGAATTCAGTTTTTAAAGCAAACTTGCCATGCATGAAGGAATTAGAAACATTGGTCATTTTGGCAACTCCTGACCAAGTACGCATTCTTGATGTTCTGTGCATCTCATTGGTTATTTAAAGATGATACTTTAGTTCAAGGAGGAGATAGAGTGACTCTTTTAAACAAATTTAAATAGAGATACATTCTTTAATAAAGCATGACAGCCTATTCCTTTCACCTCAGTTTTATAGCTACTCAGGTGTAGTGCTAATTTCTCTCTTTCCCTGGCCTTTAATTAAGCTTGGCTCTATTGTGTCCATGGAACAACAGTTCTTAGAATAATTTCCAATTGCTTTTCACTTTAAAGCAAATTCTGATTCATTTACAGTAGCTTTATGTAATTTTCTGGACTGCATTTTTGGTTTATGACAATTAACTTCTCTTTAAACAGATAGATGCTAATACCTCACATAGTCTTGAAATCTTCTATTACAGTGAATCTACCTAAATTAAATCCGGTTTCAATTCAGTAAGATTTACCAGGAGGTGTAACGCTTACATTATTTTGTATTGGGGTTATAAACTTATCTTCGCTACATGCTTAGTTTGTTCTGTGCATTTCTGTGGTTTCTAGATTTGCCTAGATCTAGGTTTTTCTAGACATTCCCAGTCCTGGGAAAGGGGGCAAAAATAACCCCAGAGTTAGGTAACAAGCACAGAAGAGTTCTCTTCATCTTCCTGAGCCTGAAAATACAGAGGTTTGTCCCCACGGTGAGACATGCTGAAGGAGCTGAAAATCTGTCTTGTTCCTGTGTCTTTGGTACTGTGGTGCTTTAGTCATAGTAATGGTAAGAAATTACTATTTACAACTCTGTGATCTTATATTAAGCCATTGAGGCAGCATTTCCAAGGCCTCTGTGTCAAAATCTTCCCCTTATACTTCCCATCCTATCACAGTCTTATTGTTATTCTCACATACTTGCACTTTCAAACCTTGATGGTGTTGTCATGACAGGTTCTATTTTCAATAACATGGGCATCACTGGCGTGTGATGCCTTCCTCTCCTAGCTTCCCCCTTTCATTCTTTTTTTATTTTATACATATATACATAATATATGTATATGTATATGTATATGTATATCTATATCTATATCTACATCTACATCTACATCTACATCTATATCTATACCGATGTAAGAAAAATACAAAGCACAGGGCACATGGAAACAGTCAAGAGCCATCTTAATCCTCAAAAATTAATTCCATTTTTTTTATGTGTACAGAAGCATAACTACTAATCAATGTGCAACACTGACACCTTACCAGCATACTTCAGTTAACACTAAGAACATTCTAATTGGAAAGAGCCCAGAAGGAGTTTGTGTGGATCCTAATAATAAATATATGTAGCATTTGGGGAAAGATGTCAAAAATTGACCAGAATCATTATCACCACAGTTTACTGCAATTCAGAGTCCTCAGAGGAGGTTACTTGTCTGGGATGCTGTCCCTGCTATTCTCAGAGAGACATTGAGTAGAATTTTCCCTTTTCTGTTTTTTAATTTTCTGTCTTTCTCTTCCTTTGACTTATTTGTCCCCAAGAGTGCCCTTAATCAGAATATCCACCAACTGTGAACTGTCCCCGCCCATAAACCTTGATGAGAGTGTCTCAACACCTTTGCTGTAAAAGTCTCCTGGGCTATTCCTAGGCACTCCTGCTACAATGACATAAAGGGTTTATTTCTTGCTCTCCAGCAGGCATGGTATCTCTGTACATCTGCAGACATGTATAAATTCATAGATATTTATTTGTGCTTGCAGGCACGTTATGCAAAGTGCTGAAAGAAAATCATAATATTCTTTTGGGGCATCCATCTGTTTCTGTGTGTCAGCACTGATGTTTCAAGAAGAAGTCCTTCTCTGAAACACTTTGAATTTGCTAGTGTCCTCTTTTTTCCTCTCTAACTCAATCTCAAATTTGTAAAGTAGTTGACACCAGATGGTAATGCAAAATTTGTTTTGTTTGCCGTGATAATGTTATGAAAGTGAGTAAAATATGCCTTTCTAAAGTTTCCTACAGCCATATCCCTCCCTCTGCCCTAAAAAATGTAACCTTGCTTAGCCAGGTTACTTTCGGTCTTCAAAGCTGTGACTTTTTTGGTGTTGCACAATGAAGCACTACCTTGTCTTGCTTACAGGTAGCTGAAAACAGCACATTCAAGCCCAATATGTCAAATGCAAGTCCCACATGATGGGATGAGCACTGGAGGCAGTGGTCATCATCTGTTCCATTCGTTACTTGTATTGACACCTCCTTGTCCTGACAGAAATCCTCAAGGCTCCTTTCCTTTGTTCTGCAGGCTGGGTCACTTCTGCTCTGGGCTGAGGCAGAGCCAATCTAGAGCACAGGGGGAGGTTGAGGGGCCCCTTTCCCTCTGCAGCCACTTGTTTTCATTTGACAGCAGCACCCAGACACAAGGAAGGCAACAAGACTCAAATCATGAAGGATTTCACCTGGGTACCAGCAGCTGAGTCTCCACTATGAGCACAACTGCAGTGAGAGAGCAGACATAGGTGACCTAGGTCCAAGGGTAAAAGTCAAGCTGAAACCACAGTAAGGAGTCTCCTAAAATGCACACAGTACCAGGAATCATTTGAAGGTCTTAACACAGCAATCATATACCTGGAAATCTTAGGAGCAAACTCTATACGTCCCTGGAAAGAATTGTTATATCATCCTACCTACAAGCTTTTTTTACATCAAGTGTTCTTTTAAAATAATTTACATGTAAAAGAGATTGGCTAAAAGTCAAGTAATATCTTGCCATTTTAATGGTTTTGCAGTTCTACTCTCCCTGTGAGAAAAAAAAACATAACAAAACAAAACAAGAAAAAAACCCAAAACCAAAAAAAACCCCACCACATTTCCTCAGCTGCTTCAGGAAAAGCTAAAGCAGTGATCACATAATGTGTACTATTTGGGTAAAAAGGCACAGAGGAATAGATTATCTACAAAGTCTTTCAGAAAAAGACTGACTCAAGAATAGAGCAGAGGTCAGGATTTCCACTACTATGTCTTAGATTAATGTAGTACATTCGAAAGTAGCCAGTCGTATATGAAGAATATAGAATTCTTTCCAGTTTTTCTTGTGGCTTCTCTGAGGTAAAGCAGAGTCCAGGCACTTGCTGCAGGTAAATGAGGTGTGTTTCATTTTAGATGTATATACAGGCCAGGCAATTTCAGGTTAGATTTCTGTAAGATCCCTCTCTGTGGGAAAGGCCATATTGTAATTCATCCTTCCCTGCCCCCTGTAGCATTTCATAAATCCTTCTCTGCAGGAAACTGAGGTTCAGCTGTCGCATTCCAAAACCTCTCAACTGGTATAAATTTTAAGTTGATGATGATATACCCAGTCTTAACTATTCCTTTAATAGCAAACCATGCTTTATTACTTTAATAACTAAAAATAAGATTTATAAATGTTATTTTTTCAACAATGAGAGCAATAAAATTACAATTACAATTATGTTACAGAATTTTAAATGGTTGTGGATTTTTTTCCTGAAGAGATAGAAAAACAAGCCAAATAATATGATACAGAAGGCAGTTTCACAGAAAAAAAGCAATCCCAAAAATTGTTTGCTTTTGTTTGCTAACGTGTTAAAACGACTTTCATACTTGATGACAAAAGTATTATACAATAACAAAAGTTCAAGTATACAGATTATATTTTAAAATGCACATCCAAGAATTCAAGTAAGCCATCTTTTGGCAAAGAGTAGATACACATAAAGGACCTTGGAGTCTTTGAAACCTATTGTCTAAATCAGAGTTCACAGTGAAAATTAGTTGCAAAGCTGTCAAATATATCAGAGGAGATATATAAGTTGCTACATTTCTATAACTCAGGATCCTTTTTATCCCCTTCTTGGACTAGTCCTGTAATTCCACCTATATTTGACGAATGTTCCAATTTAAAATTAATTCAGAGTAGGAATCATAAACATTTTCTTGCTGCCCAAAACAAAAAAGAGCAACACACAAGAGATGCATCCCTTCCTTCAGACTGTGACCTCTGCCCTAACCCAGCTTGCTTTTCCTCCATTGCAGGGCTCAGATTTTCCTGGGCACATTGCTCACTTCTGGGGCTCCCTGATCATTTGCACTTGGCAGGTATCAGGAACAGTAACCTCCATGTTTCACTCCCTAATCAATTTTTTTAGGATTGGATTATTAATTTCAGTCACAACTGCAACCAAAATGTGAAAAGAAATGCAAGCATTTCTTGCATTTCTTGCCTGCATTTCTTGCCTGCCAACCACAGAGGAAGCTGTGCTGTAAGACCCCACTTCTGCCTGGCATGCAGCCCCTGAAACTGTTGGCAAGAAATTCCCCTTAAGGCTGCAGTGTCAAAGGACTTTTATTGCATTTGTGTCTTCTGCTTCCCCTTCCTCAAAATAAAAGACAATAAAACAAGGCAGAAACCAAACATCTAAAAAATAAGCGTAAAAAATACCCAAGGGAAAAAAACAACAAAACAAAAACCCCATTTAATTAAGGTGGTGTGATTGTGAGGGGGATATTGACTGCTGATGGACAGAATAGATTGAAACCCTATTCAGCTTCTCACTATTTCACTTTCAACCCATAAATCAAGTAAGGGAACATAAAAATTACTTATCTCACTATTAATGCTCTGAATTGGATGATGATCCTTGCCTATGTAGAGGGGATGGATTATTGTGGTCTTGATTAAATGATTGTTTTAGAAAGTGAGAAATATTACATACTACACTTCCTCTGATGATGGAAAGTGCAAGATGTCAACACATGTTTATGGAAGGCTGTCCTGAAGGCTCTGAACCTCATTTAAAACTTATTAAAAATCAGAAAATAAGTATATACCACCCTGAAGATATCAACACATCTTTTGTCACAATGCAAAATGCATGGGTGGAGAGCTGAGAAAATCCTCTGCAAGAATGTGGCTTTCAGGAGACTTCCAAGAAATCATATCCCCTTGATCTCCTTTTCTTTGTCTTTTCCCAATCTTTGAAACTCACACTAAAATAAAGACCTTCTACATAAGTACAATCTACACAGGAGTCCAGAAAGCAGCCTGTGGTACATTCTCACCTACATTTTAGTGTGCTTTAATCTGCCTTTATGTGTCTTTCCCAAATTCACCAAACTCAGAGGACAGCTTTACAAAAAGCACTCCAGTTGCAATTTACTTCAGAACATCAATTAATTTTTTGATTCATGTGTGAAGAAGAATTTATTACCTATCTTCATTTTTAGCAGATTACTTAATTTGCTGAGGCAAACCAACCAACTGTAAAATCAAATTATTTAAGGAAAATTACAGGATAATAAGGTAGTTGGCATTAGTATAATAATCATTGTAATGTGCAGAATATTGCATATTTTGTGTTTTATTGCAGATAATACAGCAATATGCTAGTGGAATTTTTAGTGTCAGAAATATGCTGGCCATATATTTCTCTTTCTAAAGTAAATTTCCCTTTTAAACCTCTTTCAGAGAAGGAAGGTTGGAACACCTGATTGCATCAAAGACATCAGTTTACAGCATAATATTTGGGTGACTCTTTCCCGTGATTCATTCTAAAAACAGTGAAAATCAACAAAAGTCAGCAAAAGGGGTTCTGAATTTATTTTGTGTGCTTTACCTGAATATCCCAGGCAGAGTCAGGTCTGGAGTAAACCCCTGAAGGATCAGTGAGGCATCATCATCACCAAAATGAAGCGAAAGAGTAATTTTTGGGAGTGGAATATTCAGATTGAGGCCATCTACAGTACAAAAGGATTTTCTTAACCTGTCTGCCTGGTAGATGACATTAACCAAGGAGTGGGCAGGGACAACATTGTAGAAACAATATGTGCATGTGCTCATCATGGAGATGCACCATGTATCTCTCTCTATGGGACTGTCTTAGAGTCAAAGAACAGTTTTAAGAAACATTCAAAGAACAGTTTTAAAGGCTTTCACAGAAAAAATAATTACACAATTAAATGTACAAGAGCAGTTAAAACACAACTCTTACTTAGGTTGGCCTTGTAAGGTTGGCCTTGTAAAATAATTCTGGATGAGAGGTATGAATTAAATTCTTGCATAGATTTTTTTTAATTGACTGATGTGTCACTTTCAATTTTTTTATTTTAAAATTAAGTACACAAAGAGTACACAAAAAAGGTAAATAAAAAAGAGCAAGAATTCCTGCTGAGTACCTCAAAACAAAATTCTCATTCCAGCAATTTTTTTCTCCTAGCTATCAGGAGATGTCTCTTCTCAGAGCTTGAAAAGGTGCTTCCAGATATACTCATATATGTTTATATTGATCTAGTCAGGAATTTTTAACAGAGAGGAACTTCCAGTTAGATTTGGAAGCCACATGTAAGCTACTTTATCCCTCTCCTGAAATCTTACCTACAGAGTTATGGCAAAAGGATCAATTTTCAGCAACAGCAGATGCTCTTGTTGGTGGAATTCTTCAGACCAAACTATTCCCCTCCTGAACCTCTCCATTTGTACTACTGAACAGAAAACTCATATGCGCACATAAAATCTTTCTATTTTCACTTCACTGATTCCCCTCTTCATGTGGCTATATCAATGCTGATGTTTTCATCATTTTATAATTTATCACTGTCCAATTTTATGATTATGAACACAAAACCAGAACAAACATTGGAATTTTTTTACAGCACGCATTAAATCTTCAAGAAATATTATTGAATAACTTTGTTTTTGTTAATCGTGGATTTAATGAGCAATATTCACTAATGTTTCTCATACTTCTTCAAACATATTTAAACAAGGAAACCTCTCCACAGCTTAATGCTGAATTTCATTCTATTTATTCTGCTTATAAAAGAATCAGAAACTTTATCATCATTATCAGACAGATCTCTCAGACTTCACTAGGACTTAGTCTCAGGATTAAAGCTCTCCTGAGAGGGTTAGAATTACTTGTGTGAAAATACTTTGCTCTTTTGTGCTCACAGCTGAATTCCCTGATCCTATAGATTAAAAGATTTCTGTGTCAGTATCTAATCCTAACGTCCTGACCTGCACAGTTTCCTCCCTCTGAAAAAATTTCAAAACTCAGAAAATATTTGACATAATTAGATTATTTTTTTATGTGATGTGATCTGATCCCCTTTATCATTATTCCTTATTGCAAATACCTTATAAATACAGATATATATTTGCATACACATACACATCTAGTTGATTCTTATATTTGTTTTACATGTATATATATGTGCATTATTTTACATATATATGTATATAGTAGCATTTCCCAATGTTTTTCTTACATTTGGCTCATCCCTATGCCTGGAATTTTCTTTTGTGTACTTCACATGCCTTATCTGCTGAGAAATTTCCCTCTTTTTCATCTCAATACCAAAAGAAAAGTCTACACTGATATAGCTATAACAGTGCCTTCATCACCATGCTCCTCTCTTCATCTCCCCTGTCTGAGCTCTGTGTGAAACACACAGGGATCACATCTCTATTTCCTTATCTTCTACACAAAAATACATCAAAACCAGCGATGGATGCAGTGCAGCAGCAACAGAGAGTCTACTTAAGCCTCTCTCTCAGCAGAACCATACAATTAGGAGATGAGAGATGGCAGAGGCAGCACTGATTTTTTAATAACATACTGTGATTCATTGGGCTACAGAAGATGTGAAGTACATTGCCCAGACAGTCAATAAGTACAGCTAGATAAAGTACAGCACAAGGCTAATTTCTAAATAGAATTTCAGACAATCATTGTTTATCATTTTGCCAGCTACAGACTCTAATGTCTTTGGGGCCTGTCTGGAGCAACTTGAGGAATCAATCAACAGTTATCCATTAAAAATTATTTGTCTTTTGTTTATAAATAAAATGTACATGGATTATTCACAAGTCATAGAAATTAAGTCCTGCCCTTGTCTCATGCCAGATCTTCCCAAATAACAGAGTTTTGTTTTACTCTCCTCATTTGCTTCCTGTTTGTTTACATTTTAAAGCTGTGGCCTCAGTGTTTGATCTCCAAACAAACATACACTGAGCCTGTCAAGAAACCCTACTGACAGAAAACTTTAGTCCATCAAAATATGAGTCAGTTCCATCTCTATGTCAACAAATAGATTGCTCTTGATTTTATGAAATGTATAATTAGGGCAAGAAGCAGTTATTGCCATCCTGGATCTTCCCTGCGTGCTCACAGCAGCTCAGCCCTGCCTTTCCTCACCACTCCTCCATGCACACCCCATATGAACACTTACTCCTGAAACCATTCAGCAATTTGTTTTTACTTAGCAGCACACATGAAACCAAAAGTAGGGTGGGAAGAGAAGTGAGGGAGAGGAGAGGAGAGGAGAGGAGAGGAGAGGAGAGGAGAGGAGAGGAGAGGAGAGGAGAGGAGAGGAGAGGAGAGGAGAGGAGAGGAGAGGAGAGGAGAGGAGAGGAGAGGAGAGGAGAGGAGAGGAGAGGAGAGGAGAGGAGAGGAGAGGAGAGGAGAGGAGAGGAGAGGAGAGGAGAGGAGAGGAGAGGAGAGGAGAGGAGAGGAGAGGAGAGGAGAGGAGAGGAGAGGAGAGGAGAGGAGAGGAAGGCCGCAGCATAAACCGTGTGGGTGTGTGACATCTACAGTTTTTCACTACCACTTGTACACTTGTACTTTCTTTTAGGTGTCATAGCAAAGTGACAGAAACCTGTGAAGTTGACCTGATTTTTCAGCATATGAAAGACCTGCCAGAAGTGCTTCTACCACCAGGTCACTGTTTAATTTATTCCCTCTTCCTGTGGGGAAAATGTTTGGTATTATTTCAATGTTTCTATCTGTTTTTTCCTTAGTGTAAGCAGCACATCAAAGGGAGAAGAAAATATTTATATTCTGGATTGACAGGGTGAAACAAGAGTTGTTAAATTATTTTAAAATGCCGTGTTTTGCTAGTGCACTTAAAACATTATATTTTCTAAAGTATATGTCTCAAAGTGTTGATGTTATCCTCCAAATGAAGAAACCAGTAACAAAAGAATTTGCTTGAATTGTTCGGAAATTAAATATGTCTCAGACCAAGCCAAGTGTATTTTGGGGTATTTTAATTGTGGCTGTTGTGCCAAAATAGTTATTACTCCCACAACTCTAGTCATCTTTCTAAAAATGGCCTTCTCAGAGATCAAAAAATGTAACATTAGTGACATTTTGCAAAATTATCCATGAAATAAAACCAGAAGTACTAGAATCAAAGTCATCCTCTAAAACTATCTACAAAATCACAGACAAATGAATCTTTATTTACAAGTATTTAGGAGGCCTTACTGACCTTCACAGATCTATAATACCTTATTCCAGACATTTCCCATTTGAAAGTCTGATCTGGTTTACCCACTTAGATGAAGTTGGATGATTCAGCACTGAGCTGGAATTGCTATCTTTATTAACAATTTAGAAATGTGATAAACTGCCTGTGAATTTAATCCACAGAATCGGAATTTACTTTATATACTGGAGAATAAAAAATTGCCAAGTCTTAGAGCACCAGCCCAGCTACCCTTTTGTTTCTCTGCAGCTCCCCAGCTCTCCTTCAGCTGTGATGCGATGTGATGTGCAGAGCAGCAAAGCCCATTCCCAGCCAGTGGCCCAGAATGTACCCCATGGATCAGGACTGCAGGGATATGACAGACTCATTCAGACTGTGAAAGACCATTACAGACAAAAAATAGAGGCTAATTAGCAAAATACAGGATGGTGCAACAATGAGAATCTCAAATCAGCTGGAAATAACTGCTTAGAAAATGTCAGGGCAGGAAGGGGCAGCTGTACTAAATAAGCTGCAGGAATGGGAGGTGAGATAGTCAAGCTCACTTTTCATCTTGACTACAAATATCTTGAATAGCTTCGGACAACTCAAACTGATCAACATTTTCAAATTTGGGTGCCCATCTTAGTGCATTAATTCTCATGGTTTCACCAGTTAATACTTCTGCATGTCTAATAGCCACACATTAAAAATCTAATGTTTCAGCACCTCCATTTGAAAATGAACTTTTTTTCAAGTGTCAAACTGTCAGCTTTTCCCCTGAACAAAGTATACTAAAAGAGCTGTTGTGTCAGCTGAGAAACTGATAGATTGATGATGATAACTGAAGAAAAATATGATGAAAAGCTCAAATTAAATACTGTACCAAAACATCAGCATTATGGTAAAGCTTCACACTGAGACCCTGAGGAAAGATCATTCCATTTTACACAGCATTAATGTGTCCATTAGAAGGGTAATTTAAATTATTTGCAATATTGTATCTTCTGCTAAGTATATTTCAAACTGAAAATACACCAAGAGATAGTATAATTTTTAGATTAACAAATTCCATCTAGCCTTATTTGGAAATAAAATTTTTAAAGGTGGTGAGTAGGGTCAAGGCTGGATAGCGATTCCCTCCCTCCACACTCCAATTCTCATGCATGCCCAATGGAAAAGGACACAAAAATCTCCTTTATTCACATCACCACTGTCTATGATCACTTTGTGATCTTGCCTGGGTTGTTCAGGAGGTGCCTTAGCTGTGTCCAATCACAGTCATCAAAGACTGTACAAGCTTCACAGCTGGTGAGATGGGGAACCTTCACAGCCAATCGAAGAGAAATACAAGCACAGTAACAGTTTTGCAAATAAACATCAGATTAATTCTTCATGCCAATTCTTAACTATAGACCTATTTCAGATTTTCATCTGTCATTTCAACTTACTGCTGACACCTGTTGTCAAAACACAAATACTGTCAGAATTTTAAACAACCTTGCAGGCTACAGTGAAGGTCACAAAATGAAAGGGACTTTTCAGCAGAAGCGTCTGGACAGAAGATGCAAAATAATGTCATGCTACAGCTGAATAACTTTTATTTCTTTAATGTCTGGTCATTTTGGAAACAAGAAATATATGTAAAAGGTAAGACTTCTACCCTACTAAGAGACTCTTATGCACCTCTTTCTTCTATTTCAATGTTATGTGCTATAATTACATTTATTGTACCTGTTTCTCTGCTTGCCTGTGTACAGGACATTACCAATGTCACTATAAATATAACACTATTCACTAATAGTTTGCCCAAATTTCTTTTGAGGGTTGCTCTTGGGTTTTACTGGGTTTGTGTTGAGTTGTTTGAGATTTTTTGCTGTTGATTTACTTTTCCTTTTGTTTGATTGGTTTGCTTTGTCATTTTACTGTTTATGTTCTCTTCCATCAATGTAGACAATTAATTTATGTTTATATACACCAGGCTAGATGCCATCACACAGAGGGATAGTCACAAATGCTGACAGAGGGAAGATAGATGTCTCCTCTGGATCATGAAGATCAGCTTCCTCAGGCAAGTAATAAGTGCACAAGGCTAATTTGACTGGACTTTGCAAAAGCTCCTCTCCATCTGACCCTAGCAAGATCCTATGTAGATTAGGTTTCCTAAACTAAAATACTTTCTAATATAATCCATATTTCCTAGGGAGCTTCATAATCATCTTATGTACAATTGCCTTTCAGAAAATAATTTTCTGTATAAATCAGCTCTGCTTGGCCTTTGATCTTTCCCTCTTACTGTTCCACAGTCTTCAACTGGATCTCTAAACCTTCTCATTGCCAAGCAACACAGGTGGTGGTGGTGGTAGTGCTGCTGCTGCACTAAGACAGGATGTATCAGTATTTACACCTCAGATATGGCACTGTTTTTAGCTTTTACTCATGTTCACAATTAAAATATCAGACATTATGAATTCTAGTTTTACTTTAGAATAGCTTCCTTCCAGATGCTGCTATTTCATTGATGTTTTTCAGTGAATATATTTTCCAAGAGGTACCTGCCCCCATTTGCCACTTCTATTTCTATACAAGACTTACATAAGTGCTTGTAACTTGCCAGGTATTTTTATGTTAGGTATATCTGTGAGTTAACTCTTCAGGAAAAAAGCAATTGCCTCAGAGTAGTTCTCATCCTCAGTTTATCAGACAGGTTATCTCCTAGTAAAGTACTAGTTTTTCAGTATTCTGAGTTGGATTCTTTCACTGACTTTAAAGATACTTGCATATTTGTGTTTTTCATCAATTTCTGCCCTTTTTGTTTTGCCCAGACAAACTGTGTTTTGTCCAGTTACATCTATTGAAGGACAAATTGATTTCCTACTCCAATATGTCAAATATCTGTTCCACCAAAAAATGTTTGTGTGTTAGATTTTGCTAATGACACTTCTAGGGAATAACTAGAAATTACTAGAAAAACCATTTGATCAGTTTAAATAATTAGCATAATGGGTAGAGGCAATTCTACTCCATGCATTACTCCTTGCTGTATAATGGATAGATGGTCACAAATACAAAGTGGTCATTCAGAACACCATTAAGGGCCCTGTTTTAGAAATGCTCATAAAACGGAAAAAACGAGTTAATTTGTATAATAATGAGACAGACTAGCAGCTCCCTAGCAACCCCTTTCCTAGGTCCTGTGAAGAGAAAAAGGGTCTTTGCACAAGACTGTACAGAGGATCAAATTATTCTTTAGCTGCCTGCAATGTGCTAGAGACAAAAATCTGCCTGAGGTACATGCCCTGCTCTCTAAAGCATCAGCTCCAAAAGTGCATTGTAACTATCTACAACTGCTTACATTTATCTTATCAAATGTTTATGGCCCATGTTACAGAGAAGGATAAATTATTCAATGTCATGGTCAGTTTTGGTGTTACAATTGAAAAAAATCTATATTAACAAGCTAGCTTAAAAAAGACAAATTTTGACCTCACAAGAAGCATAACTAATGCCATAAAATCAAGAAAAAGACAGACTGTCTTATAGTGTGAGTAGTTTTAGTTACATTGATGGCAAATAACCAACATTCATAAGACATGAAGAATTTTATTCAATATTTAGTATTGTATTATTCAATAGGAATTAAATATATATTACATATTATATGCATTCTTCAATATAATGTAATTAAATATATTCAATATATTATATTGAAAATATATTATATATTATATAAGAGTTCAATATACAATAGTTAAATGTATATTATCAATATAAATCTGTTGCACTTAACTCTAAGGATCATAACACCTTTTCCTGTAGTTTAATTTAGCAAGTTTAATGTAGCAAGTTTAATTTGAGACTATCATAATTCTTATATTCTACATGATTACCTGAAGTCTGTTCATGCAGTGGTAAGGCTTTCAAGTTCTTGATTAACTTCTTTTTTATGCACTGTTAATTTCCACATTATTCATTTTCCTATCAGAAAATTATTACATTGACTTTTACTTATATATTAAGCCAGCATATGTATCCTGCATGGATTCTGTACAAAGCCAGCAAAAACTGCAACAGTTTTAAAATGGAAATGTAAAAATTGGTATAAAGTTGGCCATCTCCATCTATATGTCTTAATTTTCCAGTTGATTCAGAGAGAGATAATACATTGTTACTTTCCCTTTACAGCTCATAAGCATTCAGGATTCGGCCAATATAACAATTTCCAAGCTTCATTATGAAAAATACTCCATGAGTTCTGATCCTGTGAGGACATCTAGTGAGCAGTTCCATATAGAAAGAGTAAATGTTCCTACAACATGGACAATTAGCTGATTTTCATCGAGACTTTTGCTGCTGACAGATATTATTTTATTTGTGTCACAGCAGCATCTAAAGCCCAGCAGAAGTTGAAACATGCTCCTTATATGCTTTCCTATAAGCATATAAGAAAAATCTATGCAGAAAAGAGAAATCCATGTCCCAAAAGTTCACACTCTCAGGAAAAATGATTTCACACATTTTCATATGCAATTATACAGCTCTGGCAGCACACCTTTCACAGCCTGTTTGAAACATCTATCCTGATACTATTGCTGTGATTACCACAGGGTAGACGGACAGCAGGAGCCTTCTGGGGGGCTCTCTAGGGACGGGGTGCGAGGAGCAGCTGCCAGCCAGCTGTGCCTGGCACTGGGACCTCTGCACAGAGAAACTCCGGAGCAGCAGGGAAACCACGCGAGAAGAGAGGAAGGGAGTAGAAGGTCCCGTGTATTTCACACAGACTGCACAGGACTAGAAGCTGAGAAAATGTCTGGATTCAGTTAAGAAAATTATATACAGACAAGATTTATCTCCCATGTTTTCTCTTTTTTTCCCCAGGTAGAGAGACTCTCCGGATCACTGGCATATTTCAAGCTGAACATAACATTTTAATGTGATTAACATCAACGCTTTATTAGACTGAAAAAGAGATGCATAACAAAAATTCTAAGTTTGACTTTTTGATAAATAATTCCATTTGGTACATGCAAACTTCGTACCAAAAATGTAATATCATTCAACAAATGATCAGCCATAGAGTGCCTTAGCTACAAAATATGCTGTATCACCTTAGTGACATTTTGAAGAAAGTCTCTTACATTGTGCCTACTTGTAACATCTTAAAACTTGGAAGATTTAGAAGAATACTACATTCAACAGTCAAAGACAAAATTTCATTTTGTACACTACATCAACATCATGTTTATTGACTTGTGTGTACAATTGCACTTCCCTAACCCTCTTTTTGTTCTCTGCAAAGCAATGTCCCTCTCATTGAAAGACTTCATGTAAGAGATTCAGACTATTCTAAATTAAAGGCCCAAAACTAGCAGAGGTATTCATTGATAAGGCCTCTAATTTCCATCTAATTATTGTTCTAGCCAATTTCTCCAAATCCTCATTAATATTTAAGAAGTTGACAGGTAATTCAACAAGCTTAACGAAAGCTAGTAATGAGATACAGAAGGTATTTTTGCTATGTCTCATGGCTTGAGCATAGGGAATCCAAAATACCTGAACACCCTGTGAAAGGAAGACCAAAAATCAGTTAATGCTTTGGTAAATTCATTAGTTATGATCTGTGCTAAGGTTTTGCATGTGTAATATTTCTTAGTCATGCAGACACATTTACAGTTTCAAGAAACTCCCAGTCTAGAGGTCTGCCATTACACTGAAAATTACCCCTCTGTGTTAGAGGAGCTAGCAGAAAAAAAAGAGAGAGTTAGTTCTTTGTATTTTAAAAAGTAATTAGGTATTGTTGGAAAAATATCTTTCTCAATTCCTTTTAAAACCATTCACAGAATAAATGGTAATGAGTGTGTGCAAATAAGCAGGACTTAAAACTGGATATGGAAATTCTGAAAGTATATTTCTTTTTTCTTTTCTAGCATGTAAACATCTAACAAACAGCACATACTGAAATGATTGTCTGAAAATGTTTTGGCAACTCCAGAAAAAGATACTTGATGCTGATTTGATTTATGAAATTTTGTTAAATATCTGAAGGACAACTGCAGTTGTGTGATTTGAAGAGTTATTTTTTTAAAGTAATCTAAAATAAGCTTATCAACTGGTATTGTTTCTCCTCTGAGACTTTTAAAGTCAGTCATATATACTTGAAAAAACTAACACTAGGGAAATGAAAACATTTATAAAAATTGCTGCAGAGATACTTTTGGCATGAGTCTTCACAGCAGTAGTCATGAATTTTTTGGACCACCCAGAAATAGTAGTGTCATGTACCTGTAATTAAATGAAAAGCAAAGGTTAGGAAGAATGTCAGAGAAAAATAATTCTGATATCAACTCCAGTATTCAGTGACTGTACCCAGTATAGCAGAAGAAAAATCCCCGTTCATCAGCAAAACATCATTGATCCTGTTTCTCACATCTAAAAGAAACCTGACACATTTAGCAGCTATCAAGGGCAAGAGCTACTCATTCATCAAAATAATTGCCTCCTAAATGGCCGTGAAAAACTCACCCTTGACAATCATTATACAAAATGCATAACATGCATAGACCTGCACATAAAAATGCTAATGTCTTGTTTTATTGTAAAGGAAAGGTTAAAATGTGACCTCTCATTATACTCAATATCATTCACAAAACTGTGATTTTATGAAAAGATTACTTAACATCATCTCTGTTGAATCTAGGGCATTAAATTCCCCAGAACAATAAATATGAAGATCAAATGAGCTGAATAAGCAGGGAGTGCTTTCCGTCAGAACAGCCAAACTACCTTAACTGCATCAACTCATTAGTTCAGGCTCTCATTTTTCTTACTGTTTCTGATTCCCTGCCATGGCCAGACATCCTCACCCAGACCCAGGCAAGCTGGATTAAACTATTCCTGCCCTTGCTAATGTGTCTCCTCGGCTCTGTTTGAACAGGGGTAATGATGTGCCCCCTTAAGCTGTGCAGGTCAGAATGACTCAGAGGAAATGAGTGTGTTCACCTGAAGTAGTGGAGGAAGTGCTCTCACCATCTACTTCTTGAGAGGAAAGCTGTGAAATCTTCCAATGCTCCTGACAGGCCGAGGAGGGATGGCATCATTTGTTAAGCAGCTCACTGCCCTGGAAGTGAAGCAGTTCAGGGGAGTGAAGCTTAATTTAGGCAAACTGCTTTGCAAATACAAATGCCTTTGCATGAGACAGAACCAGGGGGATTCCAGAGGCTTTATACACCTTTATTCAGACTTCTACACCCCTTTCTTACTGTAGAAGTGCTAGGAAGCACAGAGTGGAGGGGCTCTGTGTGTCACGACTGGGGTCAGCTGTCTAAAATCAGTCCAGCCATCTCTATGGTGGTGATTCCCAAAGCCTCCCTGAGGTCTGTTTCTTTGACTTGCTCCCTTGCAACTCTGTGTTCATGAGTTTACTTCAGCACATGCAGTCACAAACAGCACAATGATTCAGCTTGTGTTCATTTCTTCATCTACTTTTGCACTTCTTTTTCAGAGCACTGATGAGTGGATAAAAAGGTGCGGCTATACAGGACCCAGCCTTCATCTAGTGCTACTGCTGTGCACTGGATCGGAACCAAGCTGTTGGGACATCACTGTCTTAGGATTATGTCACTGAGTTTATCATCTGTGTTTGTGTTGGTAACTCTCCTGAATAAATCCACACATAGTTTCAGGAGAACTTTTATATTCATGCCCTTATTTTGCATCAGTTTATTAAACTACTCACACCAGTATGGCCATTTTCACACATCTGACATCCTACTTCCATTTTGTTTGCCATTTCCCTGCTTTTCACTACAGCTGATACACCTGATTTTTCACCAACCCTGGGAAGAGGAAGAATAAAGCAGTAATTCTTCCCTCCATCATTTTCAAAGCTGAATACATGATATTCTCATTCAAAATCATACTAAATTATGGCATGTAAAAAGATGACATGTAAATACCCATCTTCAGTGTAACTTACATTTGTGGTTTATGCAGTCATCATTTATGAATGTATTGATCTTAGACTTTCACTAATTTCAATAAAAATACCCTTGCATTCAAGAAATGAAAGCTATATAAAAGCTTAAATTTGCTCATTGTCATAGAACTATAAAATTTTAATACCAACTGCAGCTGAAAAAATGTATTAAAAATTCAGCTGCTGGGGATAATAACCATGCTACATTCTAAAGGACTTTTATTTGTTTATTTCCATAAATAAAAATATTTCCATCAACATAACACTTCATTGTGTTTACAGCAACTCAGTTGGTATGTTTTCATACTCCTGTAGGTATTTCCTCTATGATGTAACGTAAATCCTCACTGCTTTGTTTGTTCCTGACACTGAATCTTTCTTTTTTCCATATAAACTCGATTACTATTTTTTCCCCCTCTTGTTATAGCTAATTTGCCTGGTTAACTTGGACCTTGAGCTCATGCTTGCTTCTAAAGAGAACCATCTGGATCACATGCTGGGAGAACTGAAGCATGAGGATGAGAGGGGAAAATGAAGGAACTTTCTTAAACTTCTGGCTGAATTTTGCTTTAATTTCTATCTTTCACCACACCTATGTTCTTCTGCAATAAAACAAAGTACTCACAGTGAAACAGAAATGGTAAAATTACAAACTTCTAAAAATTACTGATTTTTCTAGATATAACTCCAAGAACACAAAAAATACTCCAGATTTTAAATACTGAGCCAGGAAAACTAACACATTCATCACTTTCTGGCAATGTGTCCCAAGAAAAAATCACAAGTATGAGTAAATTTTTCAAAAAGAAATAGACTCACATTGACTGAAAAAAACTATTTTTTTTTTGTTTTGCAGAGAATAAAATTAATTGGAAAGCTTTTTACTGTTCAGAGAATAAACATTAAAAATTAAACACCGTTGAGAAGCAATATTCCAAATCAATTTTTTTTCTAATGGACTATGATTTTATTTTAAACCAATTAACATGGTATTACCACATTTAAACTCATTTCAGGTTTTGAGTAAAGTAAACACAACTTCTCAAAACAGAAAAGAGCTGTCTTAAAGCTTTTAAAGTCAAAGTATCCTATTCTGTAAATGTAAAAACATAAGGCAAATAAATTATTATGTATTTTGCTTGTCTTTTTTCTAAACAAGAATTCACTGAAACGGGCATGCATATACTGTCAGAGTTCAACAAAAACAACATTTTTTAATGAAAAGCCCAAAAGTTTTAATGATACTGCTGAAAAGTTTTAATGATACTGGCCAAAAGTTTCTAATTTACACTAATATTACTGTCATTAAATGGAAGTTAAGCTAGCAATCAGCTACATCCCAGATTTTCATATGTATATGTGTAGAGAGAATATCCTGATAGTGTATGGAATGTTTTAAAGTACATAAATGTACCTGCTGCTTCTGAAAAAGGAAATTAGCCATCTAATTCTTTCTGACACCTTTGAGAAATTAATTCAAATCTAATTTTGCTATCACATTTTGAATTATCTTCTTTCCTCCTAAGGGGATATGCAGAAAATTCTCATTTTGCATGAAACAATTTCATTTTCTTAATTATATTTTGTTTAAAGAAAAATTGTTGGGGGAAATCTTGGCAAATGTTTCCCAGAACATAGGGTAGGAAAATTTCACCATTCATGTTGGACTGTGTTTTGTCATTCCTACTTGACAACACAGAGTCATATCAGTAGCTGGACTAATTGATCATTAGGGAAAGACTGGGATATCAGCACAGTTGGCTCTGCTCTCCCTCTGACTGCCTTGTTTGTTCTAAACAAGTAATCCATCTGTTGTTATTTTCCAAAACTTAGAGGAGGAACTCATAATCAGAGCTAGGGAGGTGCAGTTGCCATGAGGCCCCTGGCTAGACTCAGCTGGCTTCTTTACATGTCATGTCAAATCCTGGCAAGTGACAGAAAATATTGCTGGAGTTCATAAAATAGCCAGCTCTGTTAGTCTAGGTCCAGCTTTCATTTCTGCAGCATTTCAGGCCTTCTCAATATTTTTGAATGCAGCAAAACTATGTTATTCCACATTTTTCTGTAGAATAATGAATACCAGAAACATTGAAGTAAAGCAAAAAAACAGATGAAAGAGGGAGTGTGTTTATCTATTATTGTCAAGTTTCAGGAAGAGATGTCTACCTACATCTGTACAGGCCTCATTTTTCTCACTGACCTGTATATGTTAGCACATACATCAGTCATGTTCTTCATATTTGACTGTCATTCTTCTGGTCTGTGCAGCTCCATTCTTACTTCTGACAGTCAGTACACACACTGACGCCTGCAGCAGCTGTCATGACCCAGCATTTCTGCATGCAGCCTGCACTGTCTCACCAGAGGCATTCATCACCTGCTCAAGACAACAAGCTACTGCTGTTCTTACAGTTTCATTCACTTGCCTTTCTCAAAATACGAGTCATAAGGTCATCAACAACTGGCACAAATCTTTCTTTGGCTCTGTGCCTCCCTTCTAAGGGAGAATCTGTGAGCTGCCACATGGAGGATGCCAAGCCAGAAGTGTTTTAGTTTACCAAGCTGATGGGTTAGGAGCACTTCTGCACATGAGAGTGGATAGATCTTCTCCCAGAACACACTCTGAAATGCTACAGGGAAGGGCTGCTAAGAGAAGTACAAAGGGTTCTGAATTTCGAGTGCCCAAATAGTGCCTATCTGCAGTTCCTTTATGAATGCAACTACATGGGTACGGCTCACCACTGTAGACACACTCCCACCTCCCAGAAGATGGGAAGACAGCACTTGCCATTTGTCAAAGAAAGATGGCAAAGTATAATTTAGGTGTTAAAAACCACCAATGCTGCAAGTGTCAAGTGGCACAGTGTCCCCTGGATTCTCAGCAGTGCTGCAGATCACAGACTTGCTGCAATCACCTCCCATGACCTCCTAAGACCTATCTTAGCACAGCAGATACACCAAGAGTTGCAGTCCTTGCAGGTCTTCAGAAGATGGTTCCCTGAACTCCCCTGCACCTGCTGCAAAGGGTGTCCTCTCCTGATCAGAAACAGGAATGTTGGGTCTCCTTTGCACTGATCCTGCCCTTTTACACAAAAGCCATGAGAGCAAGAACTGCCTCCTGAGATGGAGAGCAACAGCTGGAAAAAAAGTAGCCTGCATACATACGGCGCAGTCACACCCACATTGCTTGGTTTATATCAATAAACCAATTTTATATCAACGGCAATCCTCTGTTTCCTGCCCTTTTCTTAAATACATGTCTCATTTACCACTTTTTAAAATATATGTGGAAGAAGTTTCACATTTACACTGTGAAGTCTGACGCACCATATCACTGTCCCTTGATACAGGAACAAATACACTGTATGTGTATTATTATTGCTGTTAGGTAATAATAACACTGTAATCTTTAATGAGATTGGGCAAGTCAGCAAGTTTTTAATATTGCTGGAAAATTAAATGTATTTTACCCTTGCAATCTCATGAAGACAACTAGGAGAAAAGAATGGAATATTAGCTCATTCTATTGCTAGAAAGCAATGCTGATCATTCTTGTTCTGCTTCGCTCCCTGTTGAGACTACCTTAGTGCATTTATTCTGCTTGATACACCATTAAGATACTAAAAAAAACAGTCTTCAATTATGCAGGTTTTCTTTCTTTACTTCATAGCTTCTGAATAACTCTAACTAGACTTAAAGTACTATTTGAAAAGCCTGAAATTAAATAATTATCAATTTTCCTAGATAATAGGTTATTTTAAATTTGTGTATGAATTTCTTATTAAATCATAAAATAAATGGTTTGTAACTGTGTGGACACTAAGTTGATCGGAGTCGTCAGAATATAAACGAGAACTAGGCAAAAAGCTTAAAAAGCACAACACTTAAAAAGTGGGGTTTTAAGCAATGGAAAATAGTCTGTGATTTTCACATTTCAAACCTGTCCTGATGGAGTATGCTTAACAAGATTATGCAGGATATGAAGTTTATGACGGACATCACTTCCTTCAGCTGTAGTTAATACTACAAATTTGCTGCCATAATTCCATAAAATAAGGATATTTGTGAAGTCATGGAAGAGTATATTCTGAGTTTCATTTATGGAAAAAATAAATTATTATTTATCTCACAGTGAGTAAGCCAATCGGTAAGGGCAATGTTAGTTACTTACAACAGATTTCAGAGGAATTTCTCATCAAGCTTTACCAGGGAAACATTCAGTTATAAAATCTGAGAAAATGCAACCAGGGGAGTTACACCAAACAAGTCTACTGTGATCTATATGTGTTTTTAAAGAAGCAGCATCAACCTGAAATATTTAATTTTTTAAGCTTCTTTCATTCAGTGATATTTCACTTTTAACCCAGCTGTGACTATAGCATACACCAAACACCCAATGTATCCAGAACTCAGAAAAATGGCTGACACTAGAGTTCAGCTGACAGCACGTCTTCATTTACTTTTCTTCTGTTTTATTTACTTTTAATTGTCATTAAAATTTTCAATCTGTCACTTCAATGTCAATTTTCTTTCTTATATTCTTCTATAAGTCTCAGTCTACTATATTGCTGATGCTAACTCCAAAGAGAAGATACAGATTTTTCAAGACGTTTTTAATTTAAAAAAAAGGTTTTCTCTACTTATTTTACAAAGGAGAACATCTTGAAGATATGGCAAAATCAATTATGTTCATCATTTATAATTTTTGAAAGTCCTTTACTTTTCTCTCACAGACCATCCATCTCACTACCACAGCTTGTCACATTCTTTCTTAGGCTCCATCACTGAACTAGAGATAATTCTAATACTACAAAAATATTTTCTGACTTGAGAGGTAAGTAAATCAGATTTATATAAAAAATTTTGTAAAATCTAAGGCCTCATCATTACCAGGAGGTGAAGGGCTGCTGCAAAACAGCTGAACAACCCAAAATAGTTTTCCTAAACATAAAATATCTTCCCACTTTGTTTCAAAAAGTACCACTTTACTTTTCTTTTTAATGGACTTAAAAGATGTGCTTCATCATCATTTTTGTGGGTCATCACATCCAGAAAGTCTAAATTATAGAAGGAAAATGCTTTAACAGTCAGTGGATGTGTGTACATGTGTGACTTACTATTCTGTGAAAGATTATTCATAACTTCTCATTCCTTTACAAGGAAATAATTCAAATGAAAATATCTTCCTTGCTTCCATTTTTTTTTTTTGACAACACATCCTCTACCGCATTCTCTGTTAGTCAACCAGTGTGTCTCTTTTCCAGCTGTGCACATAGTGTTTTACAGAGGAAGAAAAAACCTGCATGCAACTGAGATTCCTTAGGAACTGAGTATATTTAACTAGAGCCCACCAAAAGGATTTTCTAGAAAAAGAGATTGAAAGGAAATAAATGAATAAAAAATAGACCTCAGATTATCATATTTTAAATCTATAAATAATTAATACCATCACAGAGCAAGGGGCAAGAGCTACCTACCCTTAAACTGCATTTGAGAAGTAAAAGGACATTGATAATCCCCAGTATGAAATGTTACTGAATCTATTGCTAGCAACCTCAGAGTTTAATACCTGACACATCATGAACTTGGCAGAATTCAGAATGCCACAAACCTACTGTAGTCCCTACTAGTAGAAAAATTCAAGTACAAAATGCAGTTGCAACTTACTAGTGGAACTTTTTAGAGCCACTAAAGAAATATAAAAAATATTTCAGACTGCTTTTACAAATGTTAATAAAATATAAAATTTCTTATAAGTCAGAAAAAATATAGAAGAAAAATTTGAAGACAATAAAAAGGAAGTGATAATGTTTCATAGAATGCAGTTAGCTTTAATCAGGAAATTTGAAATTTTCATGCTCTGTTGTGCAAATAAATCCTCCATCTACTTCCCACTTTCTTTTTAAAAAATCTAAAATTGTCCCTGACTTGTGAATGAGAGCAATGCTGAAGGCTGAGATTGGAAAGACAACAGGACACCAGCCATTTCCTAAGCATTATGTGGAAGTCGGCTCCACAGAGCCAACCATAGAAATAATAAATAATCAGGTTTTAAGGATTAAAAAAAAAAATAGATATACATACCCATAGTTAAAGCAGATGAGAGATTAGTATAGCCCTTTTTATTTAAATTGTCACTTTATTGACAGTCGTAAGTTATTGCATCTGGCTTCAGTTTTTAAATATGAAGATAAAAGCTTTTAAAGTATCTGTTTCTGAATGGCATTTAAAAGAGATTAAGCTGAAGAAAATCTACAGTGAATATTACAAGAAAAGAATCCAAGGGAAAGGTTAGACCACTCTCATTCTGATTTAAGTTTGATGATGCACTATACATGATGAGGGTACCACTATCTCACAACCCATCAGCAGGTAATTCATAAGGAGGTCAAAGAAAGGAAAAGACCATAGAATCATGCATAATTTAGCTCTTCATCAATAAACAATTCTTCAATAATAAAAAAGAGCACTGAAAAAGGCATGTGGAGCAGGAGAAAGGGAGCAAAAATACCATCAACACAATCTGCAAGCAAACTTCAACTTTGTGTGCATGGAGAAAATTACATAAATCATTCCCCAATTTCATTAACATGATAACCATGCATGGAAATACAGACACACATATATTTATACTTTGAAAGTTATACTTGACACACTTGGGATGATTCCACAAAAATAAGCAGGGTAAATAAACAAGAAAAAAGAACAAGACGTGGCAGAAAACCAGTAAATAATCAGTCACCTTGGTCTTCACAAATTTAGCTTTAGTAATATAACAGTCAATATTAAAGGCAAAAAAGCAAAATCTTCCAACAGTGAAACTGTTCATAGAAACACATAACTACAATGGTCTGATCAGACCTGATGTAACTCTTCTAATACTGGAATTGTGTCATAGTCACAAAGGATTTCTCCCCATTGCGTGTTGCAGCATAACAGATCTTTTTTTATAGCAATGTGGTGAAATTAGTATTTCTAAAAGCTATTAGTAAAAATTTGTATTACAAATTACTGGAGAACAGATCATCCATACTACGATATTCTATTTTAATTCCAAGAACTGTCACTCCGAATAGATTTCTGGTAACGTTTTTGTTTAACCCAGCCCAGGATTCACGCCCCATACTGCCCCTCAAACACTCCCCCACCAGCTTGACTGGTGAGAGAATTGGAAGGGTAAAACTTAGAAAACTCATGGGTTGAAATAAGCAGAGTTTCATTATGAAAACAAAAGCCATGCATGCAAGCAAGAACAAAACAAGGAATAGATTCACTGCTTTCCATGGCAGGCAGGTGTTCAGCATCTCCAGGACAGCAGGGCCCCATTACACCGAACAGTTGCCTGGGAAGACAAATGCCATCACTCCAGTCATCCCCCCTTATTCCTCTTTTCCCCCATTTTATATACTGAACATGATGTTGTGTGGTCTGGAGTATCCCTTTGGTCATTTGGGGTCACCTGTCCTGGCTGTGTCTTCTCCTAACTTCCCAAGCACCCCCAGCTCTGTGACCAGCGTGGCAGTACAGAAAGCAGAAAAGGCCTTGGCTCTGTGTAAGCCCTCTCCAGCAATAACAAAAACATCTCTCTATTGTCAAGCTGTGCTCAGCACAAATCCAGAACACACCCCCATACCAGCCACTGTGAAGGAAAGATCAAAAAAATCCTTTCAGGAAAACCATAACCTGTGCAATCAACCAATGTTAAAGTCACATAATGAAATGTTGTTTCAATAAAAATAATACAAACAATGGTAGATTTTGTTTCTGGAAGAAATCTGCCTCTATAACCAAAGATGCTGAGTCTCATGTTAGTTGCAATGACAAAAGCAGCAATGAAGGAATAGAACTTAGCAATTATGGGCCTGAACAAAAGGGTTGATTTTTACTGAAAAGAAGATGAAAGTTTGATTCAGTACCTCTGCTCTATGAATCATGTCCATTCCCAACAGGAAAACTTATAAAAGGCAAATATAGTTTCAAAGTTTGTTTCACAAAGACCATGTTCCTTAAATTTCATGTTTATATTCAACATAAGCTACCTGAGTATCTTTTTCTAGGGACCCATATATCTCAACTCATACACACAAAAACTCACAAAACTTTTCACACTTCTTGAGTGTCATACTTTCCCATAACTTCCTGTCACAATTTTATTTAGAATGGGGATTTGTTCAGCTGCTAATGACACACATTATATGAAACATTTTACCTTCTAGATGACATATTCTTTCAATTTTGAGACTGGAAAAAACACATATTAATCAGCATGCTTATTTAGTCATCTTTTTAATTACATCATAACATCTGATCAATTTAGGTAGAAAGCATACAAAATTCTTTCTGATTCATAAAATAAAACCAAGTAAATTTTTATCATAATTGTTGGTATGGAACAAAACATAATCATAACAGAGAAATAAATATTAACTGTTGAAAAGCTTTTCTCAGCTGATTGATATTCTTTCAAACCATTATCAAAATCTGCCCTGTTAAAATACACTGATGTAGAGAATGAGCAGAGTTCAAAGGATGGAGACTCCACAACCGCCGTGTGCAATCTGTTTCAGTGCAAAACACACACCTTTTCTGCAAGCTGTGCTTGTACTTCAAGTGATTTTTTTTCTGGAGAGTGATAGCAAAAAACAACTTTTATAATGCCTTATTTATAAAGGAACTAGTGTCTTCACAACACAAGCTTGACCTTCAGTCACTGTAATCACCTATTTTTCTTTATCCATTGGCATCATTCTTGGCCAACTGACCTCTAAGCACAAATGCTCTTTGCTCAAGTTCAATTTGATTTGACACCTGAGCTCTAACACTTAGGAACTAGCACTGTCTCAGAAAACATTCCTTGTCAAAAAGACAGTTCAACATAGCTGTGTGTGCCCAGGCTGAAGCTGCAGGGGGCCTTTGTGTGCCCTGTTGTGCCTTCGCTTTAAAGCCGAGGTAGAAACACACAGAGGCAGCTCACAGAGAAATTGAGCAGCACAGGAGGAGCCTAATGTCACAGGGAAGTTTTGCAAGGTGCTGTGCTTCCCTGTGATGAAGGAGATGGGTTGGCAGGTGGAAGATACACATAGAAGAATCCTTCCACAGCCACTTCTACTCAAGTCGGGTAGGGATCAGTTCCAGCATAAGATGTTTGAATTAGGATGTCAGGTTTTGACGTATATGAATGGTAGGTGCCTGCCTTTTCATTACAGTTGATGAAGACCTAATCAATATAATCCAAGGAGAGGAGAGCAAATAATTCCACCCAAAAATATACACTTATTGTCTGTTTAGCCTTGTTTTACCTTGGCTGGCCTTGGTCTATCCTGGAGCCAGCTGACATTGGCTAGGTCAGATGTGGAGGAAGCTTCTGGCAGCTTCTCACAGAAGCCACCCTTGTAGCCCCCTCCTCTGCCAAAACCTTGCCATGCCAACACAATACCGAAAAGCCTTTATAGAAAAAAGCTGTTCTTTTATTCTATCTATCTAGAGCTTACTAACTGTCTTGGTTAGATCTCTAGGTGGTAATGGCTCCTCAGACACCTGCATCCCATGGACAAAGCAGGCAGATATTTCTAAATTCAAGTATTGAAATCTTTTATTTCTCATTTACATCTATTTTCATTGATGCAGAAAAGAATATAGAAAAAATCTAAGTATATATTTATGAAATGTAAGCATATATTTACGATTTATATAAGCTTTTTTCAGTCTTTGTAAGTCGAACTTCTAAATAATCCTTATAATTAAAAAATAAAGATGATTCTTATTCATAATTCAAATTTTAATGTAAAATATTAATTCAGCATAATGCTAAAATTAGAAGTGCCTAGGCAACCAATGAAAATTAGTCATAGAACTATGTAATCCTTAAGGGCATCCATCACTTTGAGCATCTATATAAATCCATCTCTTTAGAGCAAAGCAATATGCACATGCTTAAGTCCAACTGACTCTATATTTGCTTTACTCCAGTGGGATCTGAACACATGGTTCTGTGCTTAGTTAAATTAAGGTCTAGGGACTAATCCAAAGTCATTAAAGTAATACAAAGATTCCCCAGAGAATACATTTCTATTACACACCTCTTTGCAAATGCAATTGCTTTGTTATTGTTTAATGCATATTCAGTCTTCTATATATTAATATTATTTTAATAATCCACTTTAAATTCAAATACATTTGTCCCACCTGAGCATTGCTGGGGTTTTCCTTGATCACAGCACTAAAATCCTGAATAGATGTAAAAACTTATCAGTAAAAGGAACATATTCTGTTCAATAAGTGCATCTTTTTTGGGGGGGTTATACTGAAAATCCTGTAATGAAAAAAATGCAGTAGTACATTATGTTATTCCTCATTCTTATTATTCCTAATGACTGAAAGTCTTAAGCATAAAAGCAATATATTCTTTTATTCTCAGATTTTTGAAAATTACTTTCTCCTTTAATTTCTATTTCATTTCCATTAGCTTTAAAATGAAATTAAAAAGTAGTGATGCAGGCTCATTAGTGGCTGCTAATTTGCAGTCATTCTGTAATGTATTAAATTAGCCAGCAGGAATAATAGAAGTTATTTATTTATTCCCATAGCACTGACTTTTTCAAATGTATTTTATTTGAAAATATATGTTTTGTCTTATAAAGAAGTCTCCATAACATTTACAAAAAAGACTTCTCTCCCTAAGCAAACTAAAAAAAACTATTCTAGAAGTAATAAAGTAAATAAAATTTTATTTCTTTACATTATCAGTAAAAAAATTGTAGAGAAGTGTTCTGAAAGTTTTGTACTAATTTTTATTACTCTTTTAATGACTGTTAATAAATGTCCTTTATACCCTTTTAAAGTTTTAAACATACTTTACCTTTCTCCTAATCCTACCTCACAACAAAAAGTAAATACACTAATAAATAACCGACACTAAAAGCCACCATGCTCATTAATACATCACCCAAAAAATCTCAAAATTAGCAAAATCTCAAAATTAGCAAACCAAAACCACTGCAGACATTTATCAGCTTCAGTCCTCCTTTATATATCTATGTATATGTATATGTATATGAATATGAATATGAATATGAATATGAATATGAATATGTATATCTATATCTATATCTATATCTATATCTATATCTATATCTATATCTATATCTAGTTATATATGTCTATACATGTATGTATGTATGTATGTATATATAGTTATTTGGTTATTTTCAAATACCCTGAAGCACTTTATTTTTGCCATAGAAAGCCAACTTCTTTCCCAAGACTTCGAAGATCCAGGTCTGCTTTATAAGGAATAGAAGAACTAATGTAAACTTAAAAACATACAGAAACATTTGTGAAATTGGGGCCAAAAGCAACTAGAGAAAAAAAAATACTTTGAAAACTTAACTTACACATCAGTGATGGTTACCAGCTTTATTTCTGCTCTATTAATTTGTAAAATTCAGGTTACCCAAAGTCCTGTCTCAAAGGAGGTAAATCAAATGCCTATAAGCATTGAACAACAGTGATTATAAGCTTACAGCCTATAAACAAAATAAGTAAATAACTTACTTATATTGCAGAAGGAACTTCTCAAATGTGCTTATAATAGTTCACAGGAAATGAGAATATTTTTGAAGGTATTATTTGCATTTTTAAGAAAATACCTTGATCAACAAAATTTGATTTAATCTAAAAATCTGAAAAATTTTAGTAATGTTTACACATATGCAGAATCAGACTTCAAGCTACCAGAATATTCAGCACAAAATATTAATCCACTGGGATACTACTGTGGCTTTAAAGGAGTTCCTTGTTTCTAGAAGTCAGAATTCCTGTATTTGAAAGAAAGAAATAATTAACCTGTCCCTGCAAAAAAGCAATAAGATTTCAGGCTACTCTGTAACAATTCCTGTGGAAAGTATTTAACATTCCCTACCAAAATTCTCTCGACAAATACTTATATTTCACATATGTTCATTATGCATATAACACAGACATAACAGCCCTATAGAAATGAATGTAGAGGCATGCAAATCTGAGACTGTCCTGCTGCATCAGTAATTCTCAAATTTTGGCCTATAACCTATCTATAGGATCCATAAATTGCATAGGAATTTTGTTTATATCTCTTAAAGACAAAAATCAATAGTGTTTTCACTTAAATATGCAATAGAAGTGGCAAGTAATTTTGACAGTGTATATTGGCCCATTGGACAATGATCCATTTTGCCAGGGTGTGGAAATTTTAGGCTTTCAGTGCCTTGACATTCTGTTTCTAAAGTTTGGAGTGAATAAATAGACACAAGATAATAACTGAGTTTCTTCTGAGTTTCTGTATATAGTCAATTCCCTGGTCAGATAATTTATGAAGTCTGGAAGGCAATAGTTAAGTACTGCATATTGCAGGTGGGTAAAATACGTGCTATGTCTCATGAAAAAGAAAAGATTTTTCCCTAAGAAAAGCCTTAACAGAAATGATGTAATGAGTGAAAATTTCACCCTGGGATAATATACATTTTGGTAAAGGCATACTCAGGAAAATAGAGTAAAATCTGAAGGCTGGATCTCACTGCAGGACACACTGTGAACCTCCTTAGAAATTATTGTGGCTTGAAACTGCTGGGTGAAAGGAATCCAGAAACCAAAATGTGAAGCCAAGCTCACTTTGTACTTCACTGTTTCATTTCTCTGTACTTTTCCAAGTGTTCCAATGAAAAGAGTGCTGAATTTTAGCAGAAGAAATGCTGTTTGCATTACTTAAACAGGGAAAACAGCAATATTAATATAGAAAATCTGGTTCAATCTTGCACTATCAAGCACTCCAGTACAAGGGTCATGAACTCCAAAGCAGCTGCTGAGGACTGTTCCTCCAAATACCAAATGCTGGGTTAAGAGCTGAGATGTTGTTTAACCTTTAACTGTGTGATGTTATTTACAGGGCAAAGTACTTTGGGGTCCCAACGTGGTTATCCCTTGCTGTGTGTAATATAGATGTTAAAGAAAATACCATAGGGAAGTACAACACAAGACTTCCCTGGCCAGGTTTCACAAACGCAGACAACTAAACCATTGCTTAAAGAATTCCTTTGAAAGCCTTTAGGGCTTCCACATTCAAATTATAGACTTTAAAAATATTATTTTCATATCTGTTTTTCAGCAATGTTTTTATTCTGTTTTGATCATTTATTGCTAGTTGTGCAGGGCTTAGGCAGAAGCAATGGCAGGTTTGTAGCACTAGAAAGAAAATTTAAAGGTGTTGAAAAATAGACATATATAGAAAAACAATAGCATTATTGTATAAAATTGCAGCATCAAATAATAATGTCATTATATAAAGGAAATACATGGCTTTTTAATTTACTTGCTTGCTATGTTTTTGCAGAATATGAAAATACATTTTTCCACTTTTCCAGCAGCAAAACTTGAAATGAAAACCTTTCTGTCCTCTCTGTTTATTCTATCTCCAAGTCCATTTAGAAGTGTTTTATCCTGAGCAAGGGTCTCTGGAGAAGTATTATTGTGTTTGGAGACTATTAGGGTAAATAAAGACAGTTTATTAAGAAGAGTATCTTCATTCTTTGGGGCAGAAACTCAGTCTTCTCAGATCTTTTTCTAAGTTTCCACTACAAACTGTTGCACTTTGAAGAACATGATGCATAGAATCAACAAGTTATACTTTTATATTTGCTTCTTGGAAGCAAATATATGATCTCGGTTCCTTTCAGTAATTCAGTGTCCTTCTCCTCAGAAGTAGTCCCAATGGGAGAAAAGTTTCCCCAAGGCAACAATTCCATATTCTGCTGATCCACATGCAAGCAGAAGTTTATTTTGGAATTCCATCCCCTCCCTTCTGCAAACTTTTCAAAAACTAACAAACAAGAGATGCTGGGGATCTGATAATGTTTGGTTGCTGAAACCACTTTGGTATTGAACTTATCATGAATAGGAAGCCTTCCTAGAGATACCGTTGTAATGAAAATTATATTAAAATTAACCAAAGGTTCTCAGACATATTAACAATATCAAACTGCAATCTGCCAGTCAGTGAACACAAATGTTAGTTTTCTTGTTAATGACAATATTTTAAATTCACTACCATTTATCAAAAACCATTATGGAAGCTGCAAGTAAGCTGAATTTTTTGGTTCATGATTCACGTCCCCCAAACATTCAGCTCTTACTCGCAGTTGTCTGCTTATTTCCTCCAAAGGTTTTAACTTAGGTTTACAAGCTCAGTGCTAAACTTAAGACAGGATAGTATTTCAGAGTGTACAATTATCAACTTGGCTAAATGATCATAAATCCTAGACAGATTAATGCATCAAAGAAAAATCCCAGTGTTAGTAGGAAGAGGCCATGAGAACAGAAACAGAAGCAGCACCACCCAGAGGTGGAAAAAAAAATGCTCTTGAATTTACAAGGATATTTCCAAAAGGGTTATCTGGAAAAAATCCAACATGAGAACCTTCAGATACATTGAGTGTCAATGTCTTCTTTGAGATGTCAAAGTGAAAGAAACAAAATTCTTTAACAGCAACAATCTTTGACACAAAAAAAACTAATCTTTCTAATACAAAAGTGATAGCAGAAGGGAATAGAGAGAAAATATTTTACAGAGATATATATTTAGAATACTATGTACCTCATTTGTAATATTTTAACATTCCCTAGTGGGAACATTTCCCTAGTGGGACAAAAGGGTCCCACTAGGGAAAAAAAATGGAAAATTAAATAGAAAATACAACAGGGTACTGAAGAAATGACACACAAAATAGTAAAAAGATGAAATCCCTTTGGTTTACAAAGCTAATATGAAAGCTTTAAACAGCAAGGAACATACAGTAGTCCTGTCTAAAACAAGACCTTGGGGAAAGGTCTCCTCTCTTAGCCACAACTCACCATAGCAGTATACTTACCATTTAAGTATCTTTTAGTTTTTAACAATAAATCTTCTCAAAGCTCCCTAAAAGCAGAAAAAAATGAGAAGCTGAATGGAAAAGTGGCCTGAAGTACCAGGCCTGAGCGTCAGAATAAGTACAATACACACACATGTAACTACACACAAAACCAGACAATATTGGGGGATTTCTTTGCAGGTCACACTTAGAACATGAGTATTTAAGTAATACCAAAAAAATAGCAAAAGCATTACTTTCCCCCTCATCTTTCAGAGGAAAAAGTTTGACCATTTTAACAATGCTTTTACATTAGATAAAACTTTTTGTATCATGTTGTGAAGCAATGCTATTTCCATTTAAATTGCAGTACATTCTAAATATCCTAAAGATAACTGAGCAGTATGTATTTTTTTCTCTGCATTAAAAAAATACATAATTTCTAAAGAAATAAACTTTTATTGCTTAATCTCTGAGAAGTTTCAATATTAAAAATATTTAAATTACCTGTAATTAGGTAATATAGTTAGCAATTAAAATCCATTTTTATAAAGGCAATACATAATAATTTAAAAACACTTTTTAAGAATCTTTGAGACTTGACTTAATTTTTTAACCACAGTTTCTAATTTTCTAGGGTTTTTTATTTTCTTTGTTTTCTTTCTTCTTTATTTTCTTTGTTTTCTTTCTTCTTCAGAAAACAATGTATTTAATCCCAGCCTTTTGAGGCCATTTCACAAGAACAAAGTCCTTCTCACCATCCTCGTGTCCAGTCAAAGTAGGTGTTTTTTCTTCATCTGCCTGGGTTGTCTGAGGATGACCACAGTAGATGCTTGATTCAGGAGATGCTTGGTAGGGGAGCTTTTCCTGATCTCTCTCTCAACGTCTGGCTCAGGCATCCATTTCTTCATAACTTTCAATTCTTTCATGCTGGTTTTGAAATTAGCTGACATATTTAACGTAGTTTCATCTTTGAAAGTATTCATCTCCAGAGCCGAGACTGATCTTTTAATCAAACTTTTCTGTTAAAAAAGGAAACTTAATTTATTTAGATGTTCATTTGAAATAAGATTTATATATCACACTCCCTTAGTTTTAATAGACTGGATTTTATTTTATATACAGTTGTAAAGGGAAAGAAAAAAAATAATTACACGGGGACTACGCTGTTGGAAAAAAATTATTATTTAATAGGAAGAAAGATCTGCATATCTCAGGATATGTGTCAAAACAAAGGAATCTGAAACATTAATTCAAAGTTATTTGAAGCTCATAGAGGGCTAAAATCAATCTTCCTTAAAAATTGTCCCAAGAAATTTGAATTAAATAACCCTAGTCTTTGTAGGAAAGTTACATTTTAAAATAAAAAATATATGCCGCTGGTGGTGACACTTAGAAAAAAATTAATTGAGGCATATTCAGAAACCAGAAGAAAAGACAGAAAGACTCTCTACAATGTTTATAAGTATACATGTGTATAAGTATACATATATGGAAATATAGTCAATATCTGAATGGAATTATGCACCCTTGTACTTTGTGCCCCCATCCATGAATTGTCGTGTGAACTCAAAAACAAAAGAATAACTTTTATCCTCTGGTATTTAATTGTTATTAATTATTAAGCAAATATTATTTGGGAAAACAAATGTATCACTTCTCAGTCTTTTAGTGATTTCCATTTCGCTAGCTTGCAATTTAATACTAGGCATAAAACATCTTTGTTAAAGAAATGAAAATGCAATTCCATGTCAACTGCCTGGAATTTACAGGGGGAAACAATTCTTACTAATAATTAACAGAAATTTAAAAATAAATGACGCATTGAATAATTTTGAAAAAATTTCAATTAGATTCTGACAAAGCATGAGAAACAGAAATATCCTTGATTTAGAGTAAGCACTACTTAGTACAAACTAAAACATCAATGATTTATCAGAACAGGAAACCAGTCAGCTTTATCTATTCAGCTATCTGTATATGTATGCAAATGAAAATGCATGTTAAATGGGATGTTTGACTTGTCTCAACACATTGGAATATGGCAACACTGACATCTACTGGTGTTAGTCGGGTTTAGGGTAGTTTTTCTGCAAACACTAAATTAGTAATGAAGTTTTTTGTGCATTCATGGACCTAAAGAATTGTACTTTTGTTAGTTGCAATTTCACTGTCAGATGTATATTTTAGAGAATTGATATATTCTCATTTCTGCTGATTGCAATATATTTCTATTTAAAGATCTATTAAATGATCAGAATATTGAGTAAGTGGCAGAGGGGAGAGGTTGTCTCAACATAACTGAGAACCGGCCATTTGACAGCAGAGCAGCTGCACTGTGACTTCCATGAGAAGCTGCCAGAAGCTTTCTCCACGTCTGACAGAGCCAATGCCAGCCTGCTCCAAGACGGACCCACCACCGGCCAGGGCCAACACCATCAGCAATGGCAGGATAACTTCTGGGATAACTTATTTAAGAACACAAAGGGGGAAAAAATTGAGCAGAAACAACTGGAAGCAGAGAAGAGAGGAGTGAGAATATGTGACATAAACAGCTGCAGAGACTGCACACACCAAGGTCAGTGAAGAAGGAGAGGCAGGAGGTGCTCCAGACCCCGGAGCTGAGATTCCCTGCAGCCTGTGGTGTAGATCATGGTGAGACAAGATGTGCCCCTGCAGCCCAAGGGGGATCACAGAGGAACAGCGACCTACCTGGAGCAGGAGCCCCACACACTGGGGAGGCCCAAAGGAGGCTGTGATCCTGTGGGAAGCCCACACTGCACCAGGCTCCTGGCAGGAACTCTGGTGCTGAGGAGAGGAGCCCATGCTGGAGCAGGACTTGTGACTCAATGGAGACCCCAGGCTGGAGCAGTACACAAAGTGGCCTGTGGGATGGACTCCCTTTGGAGCAGTTCATGGAGAACTGTCTCCCATGGGAGTGAATCCATGCTAGAGCAGGGGAAGAGGAATCTTCCCCCTGAGGAGGGAGCAGCAGACACAACACATAATAAACTGACCTCAATCCATGCTACACGTCCCCCTGTGTCACTGGGGTGGAAGAAATACACAGTTCCAGAGTAAAATTAAACCCAAAATGAGGAGGGGTGGGGAGAGGGTGGTTGGGGGATAATTTCTTATTTTCCTATTCTGATTTAATTGGTACTTAGTTACATTTCTATATCTCCAGCTCAGTTCTGGTTTCCTCATGATGGTAAATGGAGTGATCTCTTTCTGTCTTTATCTCAACCCACGAGTCTTTCATTGTATTTTCTCTCCCTTGCCCAGCTGAGAAGGAAAGGGATCAAGCAGATTTTGTGGGCACCTGGAATTCAGCCAGCATCAGCCCACCACAGGTCATTCTGACTCTTCAAGATATGTGTCTGCACAAAAGGAATGTCAATTAAAGCTATACAAGATACAAAAAGGTATAAAACAATCACAGTATTCCTTATAATTTGGTAGTTAAAAGTGATTTTTAAGGCAACAATCCAAAAGAGCTGGCCTTCTTTTAGGGCACTTTTGTCATAAATAGTTTTCAATTCAAGGAGTTTATCCTAAATAATCAAATGGGTGTTAATGTAAAACAACAACCAGACTTTTCATTTCTGGAAGGGGGAAACAACATGGAGGAAAAATTGCAGATGATAATAAAACTGATCTAATACTGTTTCCACCTTCAAGAAAAAAGGGTAAAATCAGGAGTCTCAGGGAAATGCAGGAATTCCTGTATGAATGAATCTTAACAAACTTATCATGAAGCTACAAATCTTGTTAAAATTTTTGTAGGATATCTGCAAGAATTAAGTTTGACAATCATATATAGCCTTATTAAAAATATATTTAGCTTAGTAGTGGTTTTCATAGCTAAAAAAGTAGCTTTTTAACTCTCAGATAACTGATCCCTGCAGAGCATGCAGGCCTGCCAAGATTAAACAGGAGTGCAAAAACAAAGCACTGTTGCTATCTGTTTAATTAAACTTAATACAGTCAGACTCAGGAGAGAATTGTAGCTGAACTTGGGAAGTTTAAGTCTTGATAAATTGATACATCCTGCTCTCCAAGGCGTTTTTTTTGCAGGTATGAATGAAAAATTATATGTATTTTTAAGCCTGTGGATATTTTTCATACGGAAGACAAGACTTTACAGCAAGAAAATTATTGCTTTCTTGATCTGAGTTACCATAAAAAATCCTGTAACTGTAGGTGTCTTTGGACTTTGTTGCAGTCAAACAAGATTCTTTCAGAGAAGAGCTCAGAATTGGGAAAAAGAATAGATCTGCTGCTGTTTAAACTATTAATGAAGTCATTTGAATTTTACTATCTGCTACATGGAAACCATGCATGCCCCTACACAGATCATTTGCATTTGTGAGATTATCCAATTTCAGGGAATTGTTCAATTATGAAATGTGAGCAACTTTAACAGAATTAAATTAGTGTCAGGTAAACGACCCCTTTGACCTTCAAGGCTCGCATATATCAATCAATATTTAAAAAGAGAGCTGGTGATTGCAGCTGGTGCCACGAGATGGCAGTGCTCCAAAGAATTTGGTTCTCTGGATTTCAAGGATTAAACTAATTCAGCAAAGAATTTTAGTATGGGCTAGTTTTTTAAACTTCTCTTCCTTTCTGAGGAATGTAGCTCTCAAAGTAAAATTTCCTTCCCCAAAATTTTTAATAATTTATGAATTTTACACTCACCTTCATTTCCTCAACCTGTTGACAACTTGAAAAATTAAACCACTCTCATCTTCAAATCCCATCCTCCCGTAGATTCTACAATTAATCTCTTCTAGTTCTACTCCCATATAACCCCTTCTACTTCCTGCTTATTTTAAGGGGCTCTGTCCTTCACTCTTCTTCTATTCAGTATCTAGTAATGTCTAGTCGAAGACCCTGTACAAGTTCCCTTTCCATGGTAATCAATTATGGTATGATTAATTACTGCTCTGTACCAACAGAAATGTCAGATGATCTTTCTCTTAGGGGTGTGAAGCTGCCACTTTTAGCTCAGCAAGGCTGACAGAAAATAATCTAATGAGCCTTTGCCTTTTCAACCTCCATCACTACTTTCTTTCAACCTTTTCAACCTTCATCACTACTTTCTTTCTCCATTCACTATGTCTAGCAGAGACTCAGAACACAGGTATCATTCACAACACTCTCAAATCAAACTCTTTTTCTAATCTCTCCACAAAGCTAATAGTCTGGTATCTCATTTCGTACCCTGCTAGCTGCAGCATCAGTTTCTTTAGCCTAGACAAACATCACCTTGCTGTGTTCACAGTCATTCAAAGTGCCACCATAAAGATCATAGTGCTTCCTTGGACAGTTATCCCATTCTTTGAAGTAACAGAAGTAAAAAAATTTTAAAAGATGCTCCTTTGCTTTCAAAATCTTCACAGCCTTTTGGGGTTTTTTTGGTTGGGTTTTTTTTTTTTTCTCTAGAACAGTAAAATGATAACTTCTAAGTTTGTGACTTCTAAGTCCATCAGTGAATTCCTAAGTTTGCAGGATTCCTTTCTGAACACATTTTTGCCCACCATCATAGTGCCTCTTACACCCAAGAAATGCTCACAAAAGCCGTTGATTTATTCTCATAAGAATTTCCCTAATTCCTATCCCACCATGTCCTGCAAAATAATTAGTGACTGGGTTACTGGTATGCTGAGATCCCTATTTACAATGCTGAGCAGAGTCCTTACTCTCATGGAGTCCCTATATTCTCTGAATATATCTGTCCAACAGACAGAAAATGCTGCTGAATCAAAGGCAAACAGTCTAACAAAGGCCATGAATTATGTTTATATGGTACCCAAATTGCTGACAAAAGCAGAATTCACAAAAACCAAAGGGAAACGTCAAGGCCTAATCCTGTAGCCTGAAATGATGCCATCCTTGATGCCATCCTTGATGATTAGGATAATCAGAATAATAATCAGAATTCATCAGAATTCAATTACTAAAAACTTCCATAAAGCAATTTGTGGATTCATATTTTAAAAGCAGAGAGAAGCATCATTATTAGCAAACATGACCTTCTAAATAATACAGATAATAAAATTTCATCAGCATGCATGCACTGAGCTCAAAACTGGCTGGATGAAGCTGAGGTTATACCTCAGAAAGAAATCTATCCTTGATATGAAGGCTGTAAATAATGGATCACTGCAGAAACTGCTACTTTCATTGCTATACATTGAAATATTATAGCTGCTCTCAATTTGCCTAGATTGAAGCCTCTGCTACTGGATTTCTTATGTTTTTGTTTAGCAAAACTTGTTGCATCAGGATGTATGGCATACAGATACCATATTCACCTCAACTCTGTCTCGTGTAAAACCTACATAATGCTCTTTTAAATCTTAATACAGAACTGGTAGTCAAGAAATAGAACACACAAGAATTGACACTTCTGCTTGCTCCCCTGGAACACTATTTGAACACTCTGTTAAGTGCATTAAGTGCACAACATTCCTGAAAACATTCCTATGGAAGGAGAATCACAGATTTAGACAACAGGAAATCAACTGCCTCTCTCTAGAGCTTAGGTCCTCCAGGGGCTGCAGGCAGATATTTCCCTCCAATTCAAATCCAGAACATGGAGCCCTCTTCTAAAGGTTGATGCATCCATTTTTTCAAGAAAGGGCATGATGATTTTTCTTTCTTTTATAAGAGGAAAAAGGGCAGAGATGTGATTTTCACCTGTTTATGATATTATTGAAACATAGAGTCAGGGTAAGAGAATTTATTGCTTATCTGAGGATTCAAAACTCAGCACTAGATCATTTGACCATTCTGAGTACAGGAAGTTGTGTCATTGAGCAGAAAAGAATGCAAAAGCCATGCAGCCAAGAAAAAGAGCAAGTGCTGACATGACTGTCTCAGTTTTTAGAGCACTTACCTGGAGCAGAAAAGTTCTGTATAATATTTCTAATCCCAAAAGTTCTTTCCTATATTATTGATAATGTCTCACCACCTTTGTTTTAAGATAAACATGTTTAATTTAAAGTTCAGAGATTGTTACAGAGACATCTTCTGTTGCTTATCTTTCAAGACTGTAAAGCTCCTTTCAGAATTACTGCTTTTCAGGATACAGTCTTCCCTCCTACAAAGTATGACCCTAATTCCCTGTTCTTGTCCTTATGACCTTGCATTTGGCTGCACTAAAGTGTGTGTTTTTCAAGAGAACCCAAGTTAACAAGCTACACAAATTGCCTTGTAAAACTGACCAAGCCTTATCCTTATTTACCACTCTAACATCCTTTAGCCACTACAGATTTTATAAGCAATAATTTGATTTTTTTGGAGCTGGTCATGCAAACTTCCAGTCTCAAAAACCATCAGGAAGACCTTGCGTGTATTATGGCTCCAATTCTGAATTTTTTGGTATTACTATATGAACAAAAAAAACACAAAAAAGGAAAAAAGTAATAAACAATGAAAAAAAGAATATGCTTCATATTGATTCATATGCATATTATTGATGCAAAACACATTAAAAATTTTTAAAACCATTTTGGAATGCACTACCATCAAAGATAAAATTTGGTATATAATAACATGATAGAACGGGGCAGGGTTATTCCAAAATTCATTTATGTTTCATCACTTTTTGTAGAACAAATTTTTTGAAAGATCCCTTCTTACATGCTACCTCACCCTTAGAAAAATTAACTATGGTATATTTTGTTCCACTTCAGCTCCTCATTCATTAAATATTCTGCAGTTACCACATGACTACCTATTATATATGCAATTAATATTTTGAATACACGTTTCTCTAGGTCCCAGTTCTGTATGTGCTTCTTTTTGTGCATGTGGGAGCTCAACAGAACTACACTCAATTAGTTAAAGTTGTGCCTGTTCCTGAGTGTTTGTAGAGTCAGGACTGAGGTAAGACTGTCTGTGATAAAGAACTGGTACCTGTGTACTTTAAACCTTTTACTACTGCAGAATTTTACATTCACAGAAAGCCTACTGTATTTGTTTAGTATTTCTTCTTATTTCCTCATGTAAGTAGAATATATAATTAACCTGAATTGTGGAATATAACTTATATGTCGACAGAGTGCAATTTATGTTTAAAAACAAACACTTTTGCATTCTAAGCAATGTACAAGTCTTTTAGTACCCTTCTTCTACTTATTTTAAGACACATCTACCAAATAAGGGAAATTTTAAAATCTTTTTCTTTGCCACTTTAAAATTACAAAATCCTGAAACACCATGAACATTATTTTTCAACATGTAATCCTGTACATTAATAAAGTAATTAAGTCATAGAAACTCTGAAAATAAGTAAGTTCATACCTTTTTCTTTCAAATTGCACCATCAATTAAGGTTCTTCTTTCTTTGTGTCCTCTGCTGTAAATAACATCTTCTCTCTAAAACATGATAAAACTGCTGCAAATAAGGAATATGAAAATTAGAAAAGCAGATGATTAATTCCTGGATAATGCTGATCTCTAAAAATGAAAAAAATACATCAAGAATCTTAATCTCTAGATTCTTATGTATGTTAGCTGATCAAATATTGCATCATGACATACATCAGACCATAGTATATAAACTGCAAGCAAAACAACTTGATATAAAGAGACTGGTCATTTCTATTTGAAGTAGAGATCATATTATTTAGAAAAGAAAGACAGGTAAAAGTTAAATAATTGGTAATAAATCTAAAAGAAAAAATAAGCAGTCATAATTTTCCTCTCTCAGCTTAAGAAGGTCTTGCCTTTGTTGCACTGAAAATTTAAATGAAGTAATGCAGATTTACAGCTTAAATTGGGTATGTGAATTAATGTTCTGTGAAAACATTAAATACACATTAATCTTTAAATACTCTCTCAGGACAGAATACCTAGTAAATAGCCTTAAAATTTTGAATTATTTTTATTATAAGCTATCAGTTGGAATTCTTCCTAGATTTTCAATTCAGCTGTTGATTTTAGAGGAAATACTGGGTCTTTGACTATCTTTGAAAAGTTAATAACTGAAAAATTCTGCTATTTAACTCTTCAATCTAAGTTGTACTAAAGGTGATGAAAGTTTATTGACTTCCACAGGCCATGGATCAAATTCTAAAAACAGTCTCTGGCTACTGTATGGACTCTACAAAGTTAATAAATGTCTAATGTGCAGACAGTTACAATGTGAAGAGCAGTACATGAAAAATATCTGAGATGTTAAAAAAAAAAAATCAGAAATTATTCCAGATATATATGGTACTTTAATTCATGTTCGTAAGTGCCTTCATATTTTAGGAGCAGACCCCAGATTAAAAAGGTTGACATTCCATTTTGAAATTACACTGAACAGTTTTCAGGTTTTACTGTTTTTCCATGGTTCTCCTGAGATAATGACACTTTCAACAATTTGCTTTTTTGTTATAAAGACCTATGCCTTATGCTATAAACAGATATTATATGAAGGAAATCAGCAACAATTACAAAAAGAAAAAAAGAAAAACAAGATTGATTTATCCTGCAACACATATTATGTCATAAAAATATTTTATATTTCCTTACAATTAAAAAAAAAAAAACCAGCAAGAAAAGAAGTCATATATGTAAAGAAAAAAATCAGCATAATATGGTAGAACTTTGACTTACCAACAAAAAATTATGACATGAAGTGTATATATTGGCACATATACTCTCTGGGCACGTATACTCCATCCTATGGGAAAGACTGTGGATAAATCTCTTCATTTTAATTAAAACTACTCAAAATAATTTTTTGAAGTCATTCAATTTTAATATATAGAAAAGTGCCTAGCTGCCTTATACTTCAACACAACAGTTTCGCAGATTTTACAATCCAAAGCCTCTACTGAAATCAATTGCTTTTTTGCCTGAATGAAAATAGCATCAGGGTTGTGAAATAAAATGTGAAAGTTAAACATGAAAATCAATCATATAATCAAATCAATCATATAATTCATTAGATTGGTTAGCATTTAAGGCATTCTTACAGCAACTCCATATAATGCAAAGGAATTTTTTTTTAAATGATTGAACAGGTTAGCAGAATGACTAGAAATAAGAGAATAACTGTTATAATAGAATAACTGTTATAATAGAAAAATTGTTCTGATGTATGAGATTAGAGATCAATGCTTTAATAAGTAGATCATATTCATTCAAACTTAGAAAGAAATATTTCCCACTGTTTTTTGAACTCAATAGCAAGTATATAATCTTCATAAGTGTTTGTAGTAGTTTAGGATGCTCTAACACAAATCACTTTCCCTACAATGCAATTACCATACAGTTAAAATTTTAAAATAAAGATGTCAAAAAATTTAACTTTGAACTTACAACATTTAGAGTGATTTCTGCGAACAATGGCTGGCCAAATAATTTTTACATTTCTAGGGATTTTTTCTCTAAGTTTTATCATTTACTTTAAATAAATTTAAACCAACCAAAACCAATTTGAATACTATTTTAATTGCATTACCATTGCTGCTCTTGTGTAGAAGTTATCGTTTCATTGAATGAACTAAACGAATGCTTTATCAATGTAAACTGAAATATTTGGGGCATGCTGCAGGTAAAGGTGAATGTTTTTACAGCACACACTCTCCTAAAACAGACTATTTATCATGCTTTGGAAAAGGGGACATGAAAAAACAATACTATGTGTGTGGCCTACATTACCTTCACTTAATGCACTAAATACGGGTTTTTTAGAAAATTGTGCAGTTTCTGCACCATTGATAATCTGACAGTAAGTATTTATTGAAGGTAAAACACTCATTGTCTGTTGACACTATTTGTTTTAATACATAATCTTGCTAACCAAATGATCTTTAAGCAATGCAGATAAGCAATGGCATGCAAAGGGTCACTTAAATGCCAATTTGACTGTTTCATAAACGTAAGCATTCTTTTCCCATGACTATTCTCAGCTACTTAATTGAAAGTATTATCCATTTACAAACTTAAGGCCTGCCATAAAAAGGCTCTCTTCTGTATCCAATAGACCTTTCAGGACCCTAAGAACAACAACATCTAATAAATAAAGGTTCCTTTTCTTTTCCTCTTCTCTTATAGAGAAGAGAAGAAGTAACCTATGGTCCATCTAAACAAAGCTATCTGTAAAGATCTTATTAGCAGTGGGGACCATAAAACTGAAGAGTCTGACTTGGCATGGGATGGACAGGATCAGGTAAATTAGGACACAGTCTGTACTGCTTTTGTAATCCACACTCCTACTAGAGAATGACAGATACATCCTATGACAAGAGCAAGGTAATAAGCAGTTGTCCTTAAATTACAGCTCTCCATGTAAAATCTCCTGAATTTCAGACAAGCACTGACTGTAATACAAATTCAAGTTAATGAATTTTTAATACATCTTCTCTATTTAAAGATGATGACTTACATCTGGCATTGCTTATATTAAATTTGTGGTATTTTCCATTGTTTGTTTTTAATTATTTTGATTAGATTATTCTTGGAATTGTATGGACAAAAGCAACCCCCACATAAGCAACTTCAGTTTCTGCTGCAGTCAAGAGAAGTTTCATCTGCATATAACAGGACTGGATGGCTCCTATGGGTTTTAAAAAACATATCACAACTATTTCAAGGAGATAAACAGAAAATTAAACTAGAGATACCAAACTAAATCTGATCATTTAGATCAGGAATGGTAAGTGTTCACATCCAAACCTGAAGGATGGCATCGTTTCTTCCCCACACTTGGCAATGTTGCTATGCACCAATAACTTCATACATTTTTAGTAATTTTTTTATAATTATGAAATTAGTATTAAAAATTACTTGACATTTGAAGCCTGAGGAGCCAAATATTTTGGCAGGTCGTTTGTGCTCTTCTTGTAGCTTTTTCTGAGCTTTGTCTGGTTTAATTTTTTACATTGCTTTTCTTCCTATATGTAGCCTATCCAAGGATAAACGCTGTACTACCAACTGCTGAGTTACACAGATATTTTCACACCCACTCTGGAGCAATGGCACACAAACAGCTCTGACCATCAGAAACATGCAAATGAACTAAACTACAGAGGTTTGAACTGCTGTCATTACACGTATCACAGCAGTGCCCACAGCTATTCAGTACAAGGAATAAACAGAAAACTGTAATAAAACAAAATTTCCAGTGTGCTCTACCTAAATTTTTCTTTCAGAATAGTATATAAGATTGGTATTACAATGTGAATTATCAAATTAGGATCAAAATAATATTAATATGCAAAAATAATAAACTTAGAAGAGTATGAACACATCTGCAATTTTTGGTGTGTTTTTAAGCAAATTCAAACATAAATACAGTTTAAAGGATAATACTTTTTGAAAGTTTCTTCAAGGTTATATTTACTAGATACAGGAACTCCAGTAGGAATATGTAAGGAATTCCTACTGTTTTCATCCACAGCTGCTCATTCCTAATTATTAGTTGTGCTTACTTTCACCAAAACTGGTTTTACACGCAGCAAAATAAATAACAGGTACATGTTGAAAAAATAATAATAAAAAAGAGTTGTGTCATGGTTTGAGCCTGGCACAGAGCCAGTGCCCCCCCCATGAAAATGCCTCACCCTGGTGTCTGCTGTGAGATGTGACCAGGAATAAGCAAAACAGGCTCTAACTTAAACATAAAGGACACTTTATTACTTAAACTACAGGAAAATAGGGAAAGACCATAAGGAAAAAAGAAGAAAAGAATTGAAAACCTTACAAAAAAAAACCATTTTCCTCCTCCCCACCACCTGACTTTCCCAATCCAATACATTCTCCCAAAACACCCGGTACGACACTTTAGTATACTCAAACATCAGTTCATGAAGAGGAAAGGAGTCCTTCTCGTTCCATAGGCTTCTCCTGGAAACACACTGAAACCTCGTGTGCTTCTCTGTTACTTCGGCACCGCCCGGAAAAAAAAAGTCCTTCTGCCGCTTGTAACATTGTCCTTCCATGCCCAGTGCTCTCACCACCGTGCATGGACCAGAGCTGCTTTTAGGGTTGTCTTTCAAGGATGCCTTGTCTCACTCCAAAAAGGCACAGTCTCTGCCTTTGGGACATCTGTCCCCCCCATATTTTTCCAACCCCCTGGGGCCGGGGGGTCCTCACGAAGAACCTTCCTGGTTTTGAGGCACTGCCTCCCCCTAAATGCAGTCTGTGTCACAGGAACAACTGAGTCCATAGCCACGAGAAAAGTCCAGCCAAAAGGCCACTCCAAATCATCTCTCCCCATCCAATCATCTCCACATCTCATCTCTTATCTCCCTTCTTATTCAGCTTCGAGGAGGATTAGCATTTTTGCAAGGCCCCAATCATGCAAGAAAGGGTTAAAAGTTTTCAGTCTCTGTCTGTCCTGGGACGAGATGATACTCCCACACGTGCTGCTGCTGCGGCCGGCCGCTCTCCCTCCCGGAGGGGAGGGGGGGGGGGGGGGCTGGCTGCCCGAGGGCTGACTCTCTGGGATCTTCCACCCTTCCATCCTCGAAGCCCCCCGAAGCCCCCTCAACCCCATCTCTGTCCAGGCCCCAGGCCTACCGCATGGCCGGCCCCTCCCCCGCCCAGCAGCAGCGGGCTGGGCGGGGGAGAGAGAGATCTGACTTCTTCGCCGACGATGTCCCAAGAGAGCGTTCCAAGGGCAGTGCCTTGCTTTTAACCCCTGTGTATTCTCGGAGGTGTGTCCAAACCCCACTGGCCACACCGGACGCCAGTCTCAAACCCAAAACCTTCATTGGTTTGACCACAGCTTCCCAGAATTCCCACTCCTTCCTGGTCAAACCATGACAAGTTGTAAAGACAGAAATTCATCTAGATCTTTGATTCTCTTTGTAGAATACCCCCACAAAGGAATTTTGCCCAGTAATCAGCTCATAGTAATCTAGGATCAAAAGCAAACAGCAAAGAAAAGGCACTACTGAAGTCAGCACTGCTGCCAAAGTGTCTGCATCTGATTCACAAAACTGAGCCTCAGAATCTCCACCCTTGTGCTGCTTTTGCCATGTTGTGATGACCTCCAGAGATCTAGTCCAACCTCAGCGATTTCAGAGTTCTGTTTCCTGCATCTTCCTAAATATCTTTAAGACAGACTAGCAGTGCCATCAATAGAAAGGATTCTCCTGAACTCCACCTAAAAGCTTGTATATGTAACAAAATAAAACAGGTTCAAGAAAAAAATAAGTAAGTATAATCATAGCATCAGAAAGAAACATAACAACACAGTGGGGAAAGTGAAAATTGAAGTGCTTTGTTTTGAAAAAGTCTATCTCAATATGAAAAGTAGGTCCACTTTTGGGCCCAGCTCTTCCTACTACACCATGGTAATTACTTCTGCAAGTCTGGGAAGGCTTGCAGAAGATACCTAAATGAGTCACTACCTTGTGAAGAGTCTTATTCAAAAGTAAAATTGCTTCATATGTTGTCAGTTTATTTTTGAAGCAAACAACACTGTTTATGGTAGCACATCCATGCAAAAAAGACAAAGGAACATAGTCAGATTTTTAATGTTTAGCAGAGAAACAGAAAGCTGATCAAAATTTTACACAGACAGAATAAACTAACAAAATTCTAGACTACAGAAAAGCTTTAAAGTAATATGTTTACCTGAAAATATATCAATAAAATGTACCAAATATAAGACTATGATCTTTTCATTTGAATGTCACATAAGTTTCCATCATGATCTCTTGTCAAATTTAAAGGAAAAATAAATTGCCATTTCCAGCTTTTGAAATGTCTAGATACTAATTTTTTTTAAAAAAACTACTCAAGTGACATCCAAAGAAACAGAAGATACTCAAAAACATTTGATGTCTTAGACCCCAATATAGCTAATTGAAACAGCCAAAACTAAAACTACAGCAGCTGTTGCTTTAAAATCATGATTCAAAGTTCTGTGATCTCAGCTGTTTTGTGAAACACACCGTGGAGAGGGGACTTCAACACTCTCTTGTTAATGAATAATGGAGGCTATACTAAGCAGAGGGGAATTCCCTTAAAACTAAAGTCAGAGAACATGACCCAACACACTTACTATTACATGAACTCTTTAAATTTATATAATCTCATATTCTAGTCAGTATTTTTTGTAGAAACACCAGTGAACTAGCACACAACCTTTTAAATCAAAACATTTATGCAATTCAGTTAGAAATGTAACATAAAATAACAGTGACTAAAGCAAATAGCTGCATTTTTCATCTGACTGCTTTGTATATAATCAAATTTGCAAGTTCATCTACACAATCAATCAGTTTTTCTTGAAATTGCATGGGGTCTGGAGGTCACCAAGGAAAGCAAAATAATTTTGAAATCATACGTCACAACAACATGCCAATGAATAGTCTTCTATAGAAATATGAACATATAGTATAATGTCATTATTTTCTCTAAAAATAGTTCTACTAAGGATGCATTAGAGCATTTAGCTAGTTCATATGCGATTTTAAAACCATTTCTCTTTTTTTTTCTAAAAATTTCTCTCCATTCATCTTTCTGTGTGTAAAAGTGAAAGCATGCACTTTCAAGTTCAATAACAGATTTGAATTATGTAGTACTTGTGTTAAATACAACCAAATGTATGTTATCTTGTCAGGTGCCAATCTTGCAAACTACTTTCTCTTGTAAGATCACTGAACACACATTGATGACTGTGGTTGCAATAGCTTCCCTACACTACCAAAATGCCAAGCTGCCCAAAATATTTAATACTGTCTAAAAAACATCATCACAGTATCCTAGTACTGTTAAATGACTAGGAAACTGTTTTGCTGTCAAATAGTACTTTATAATTTAGAAGCAATAAGTAATCTTATTATAGTCTTTAGTATAATAAAAATTACCATCAATGACACTGTAATGTGTATTATTAATACATCATTTGGCATATTTAGATTAGCAACCAGCAGATGAATTGATTTTGCAGAGTATACTCTTCAAACTACCTACAAACACCATTATTAATACCTTCTTTGCCTCACTCTTTGACAGTAAGACTAGCTCCTCTCCAGGTACCAAGAGCCCTAATCTGAAAGACAAAATGAAACCCTCATGATCCAAGGAGAGAACATCAGTGACCTGATACATCACTTAGACACACAAAAGTTTATGGGGACAGATGGGATCCACTCAAAAGTACTGAGGGAACTGTTGGAAGTGCCCACCAGGTGGCTTGTAAACATCTACCAGCAGTCCTGGCTAACCAGGGAGATCCCAGTTGACTGAAAGGTAATAAATGTTATGCTCTTCTACAAGAAGGGATTGAAGGAGGATCCAGGGAACTACAGGCCTGTCAGCCTCAGTGCCCAGAAAGGTCATGGAGAAAATCATCTTAAATGCCATCACACGGCATGTACAACCAGGAGATCAAGCTCAGCCAGCACGGGTGTGTGAAAGGCAGATCCTGTTTGACTCACCTAATCTCCTGTGACAACATGTCCTGTTTGGTGTGAAGTAAAGGCGGTCCATGTTGTGTCCTGGACTGTAGTCAAGTTTTTTCATTTCCCACAGCACACTCATGGAGAAACTGGCTGCTCATGATTTGGACAGATGCATTTTTCACTGGTTAAAAACTGGCCTGATGGCCAAGCCCAGAGAGTGGTGGTGACAGGAGTTGCACACATCTGGTGGCCTGTCACCAGTGGTGTTCCCCTGGGCTCACTATTGATGTCAGTCCTGCTAAACATCTTTATTGATGATCTAGATGAGGGGACAGAGTACACCTTCAGCAAGCTCTCAGACAACACCAAGTTGGCTAGGAGTGATCTGCCTGAGGGTAGGAAGGTCCTAGACAGGGATCTGCACAGTCTGGATCAATGGGCCAAGATCAATTGTATGAGGTTCCATGAGGCAAATTGCCTTAAATTTCAGTCACCAGTCCTGCCCTTGTGTCACAATAACCCCAGGCAGTGTTAGAGGCTGGGACAGAGTAGCTAGAAATCTGCCCAGTGGAAAAGGGCCTGGAGGTGCCAGTCAACAGTGTGTTCCCAGGTGCGCAAAAAGGCCAATTGCACCTGGCCTGCATCAGTGGGGCCATCAGGAACAGGACAGGGATTGTCCCCCTGCACCGGACACTGGTGAGGCCACACTTCAAGTTCTGTGTCCACTTCCAGGCCCCTCACTGCAAGAAACACATGGAGGTCCTGGAGCGTGTCCAGAGGACAGCAGAAATCACAAACCATCTGGAGCACAAGTCTTGTGAGGAGTGGCTGAGGGAACTGGAGGTGATTAGTCTGGGGATATGGGGCAGAGGAGACCTTATCACTCTCTACAGCTACCTGAAAGGCGGTTGTAGTGAGGTGGGAGTCAGTCTCTTCTCCCAGGTAACAAGCATTAAGACAAAAGGAAATGGCCCAGGTTGTACCAGGGGAGGTTTACATTGGACACTAGGAAAAATGTCTTCACAGATAGATTTGTCAATCTTTGGAACAGGCTGCCCAGGGAAGGGGCATTCCTGGAGGCATTTGAAAGATATGTAGAGGTGGCACTCGGGGACATGGCTTAGTGAAGGACTTGGCAGTGTTAGGTTAATGGTTGAACTCAATGGTCATAGAGGTTTTTTCAAAACTGAATGACTAATATTAATTATATGAAACATTACAATCAAGTACAGATGGCAAATGAGATTTCTGAAATATTGTACTTCTACTGAAGTACTGGAAACATTTCTGACATGTAAACAGAATATATTGTCAGGAAAAATTAATATTTTTTTAATTAAGAATTTTTTTAAATAATATCATTTAATTTTAATCCATTTTCTTCAACAGTACTCTAAGCCATTTAACAGCGGTAATTTTCCTACCACAAAACTTCTAGGTAATATTAACCCTTCTCTGTAGAATAATACCTGCCAGCTGAAACTGCTCAGGTGACTTAGGGCTCTGCTGCATGTCCACTGTAGCCCCATGGCAGAATGCAGTGCTGGGACTGATGGGGAAATTCTGTCATCTCCTTGTGACTCACTCCTAGAGACTCCCTGTCGCTTACTCTTCAGAATAAACTGTGTGCATGTTTGGTTCTTGGCTGACCAGGAAAATTGGCTGCTAATGCTCTGGAATTCTAGACATATGCCTACCTCTCTTCTTTTTCCACTGAGCTTGAAGACGCACAATCAGGGCCAAACTACAATCAGTGGAAGGAGCTAAAAAAGCAGCTGAAACAAGGCCCTTGGACATTCAGATGTTTTCTCACTTGACTAGACCTCTGCTTTATGACAGCTAGACCTTGAAACAACAAACTCACAAATACTGGGCAATCAAAAACCATTCCATGTGTGTCTGTCTCATCCTCTTTTCATCCTGATCTCTTTCTTCTCAACACCTGTATCTGTGTTTCCATGTAGTTTTTCCAACCTTATCTCATTTATTTAAGTTTAGGCCAAAGCTATCTGGTACCTCTGCACATAACACTGCCTGGTAGAAACATATTCATTCTTGGTTGTCCTCTCACTATATCATTGTCAATGTAATAAAGTGTTATTTGTTTCACAATAAGCGTAAATAACAATTTTAAGACAAAGTAATCATTTACATCAAAGCTGTGGAAGGAATTAAGTTAGGGTTTTATTTTAGTGTCTGGTTATAGTTTTGGAATACTAGAATGTAAAAAAATTACAACATATGAGAAAAGATACTATTCCATCTTGGCAATAAATGTGTCCTACTGTCTGTATACACTTGATACATGTTCTCTACTGAAAATTCTAAGCTTTGTGGAATTGACTGGTTTTGTCATGTGAAATATCACAAAACTTAAAGGATATTGAGCATTAAGCTATTTTCTAGGAAGGCATCCACTTGTTAAATGTAGATTAGGATTCTATTTATACATTGTTCCATGTGTAATCTTCTTTCCAATCTCATAAAGAAAAGCCTAACCCAACATCTGACCGAATGAACCTCAATTGGTTTTTTCCTCTAACCTTAAGCTGCAAGACCAGTATGAAGACCTGTTTTATAGAAAATCTTTTTTTAAAGAGCAGGTGGTAAGAAAACAGCTTGCAGACCTCTGCTATAAAGTATCAGAACCCTAAGCATGGGAAAAACAATACCATCTCACAATAGTACTAAACCTGCTTCACCTGCTTATTATGTGTTAACAGCTCATTTTTAGGCCAAGATTTATTTTCTGCTGCTTGAGATTCTTTCTGAACTTCTGAGGGAAAGAGAAAAAAAAATGGTGTAAAAGATGAATGTAAAAAAAATTTAAAACATTTTTGTCCTCCCTGACAGGTAATTCAGTACTGAATTTATTATATGCAATTATTATTTCAAAATCTACAAAATACCTAGAATATTGTATCAACTTTATCTGAAGCCAAATATTTCCTCAATATTTCCTCAGCTAATTAGATTTCCAAAAATAAACATAGTAATAGGAAAAGGACCTGGAATGATTAAAGCTAAATAACAGCATTTATAAAATTTCTTATCAAAAGTCTGGTTTGTTTCTCCTACAGACTGCACAAGTAAGAAAAAGAGCTAAATATAAGAAGAAACATATATGAGAAATTTATATGAACAGATGTATGATCCTTTAAAGCAAATAAATCAGTAATGCCTCTAAACATTAAGCAATTCCCCAAACATATCTAAGTTCAAATATTTGAATTTTGAAAACAGTTTGAATGACAAGAATAGAATGATGGGCACTAATACATATGAATATAGATGGATATCTTATGATTCCATTTCCCTAATCAGCATGCTACTTAATAAAAGCCAAATTCTTTATAACCATCAGTTGGAAAATCAAATTCCATATGAAAAGGAAAGAACAAGAGGCACAAAAAAAAAGAGAAAAATAAGAGTATACTTGTGATTTATGAAGTACCAAAATGTTTTCAAGGAGTGTTGAATTTCCTTTCCATTTTTATCAGTTTAAAATATGAACTACCTATCTTAACAACTCACAAGCAAATAGAAGCACTATAAACTTATTATATTTTAACATTCCTAGATAATTCAGAATGTTACCAAGCTTGCTTGGTGAAAACTTGGCAGGACTTGAGGTCCATTTTTTATTTCCTCATGTTCTATTGGTGCCGATTGTATAAGCAAGAGAAGAAAACTAGTGTTAAACAAGAATGCTAAAATAAAATTATATTACTGCCTTACAGAAAAAAACCAGCATCAAAGGAAGATATATGTGTAAATTAAATTTTGAACCTTCATTACACAAATTAGTTTGAAAGAAACAAGTGCATTCAGAGACAAACGATCTTAGGCTCATCTTTTGCAAACATTTACATACATGTTTAACACTTTACTATAAATGACTCCTCCATGGAACTGCTCATAGTAGGGAAGTTTGTGTGTGCAATTCTCAGTTAATCATTTTCTCCAGAGGAGAAAATTATAATTTCTGCACTAGCAAGAAAGCAATTACAAAATTTAAAGTTGTTTTTACTTCACAAACATACTATTCTTGCTCGTCAAAGCAGTGTTCAATAATTCCTCTTTTTGGATGAAAAAGAAAGAAGAAGCAGAAATAAAATGCAGCAGCAGCTCTCAGCACAGGTGGTAGTTTAAAGGGCATTGTGTGTTCTGAGCTCCTGGTCAGCACACACAGACCTTACCCATTGAGCCACACGCTGCCTTGAGGAGCCTGGTGCTAAAGATAGCAACAACAAACAAGTATCACATCTAAGATACATTTCATTTGAGAGTACTGATCTTTAAAACTGCTACTGAAACACTAAATATTTCTGGGGAAAGAAGCCACAAGCTAATGCAAGCATGAAGTAAAGCTACCAGTTGAACTTCTATTAGAAACAGTCTGATACATCATAGTTTACTGACACTATAAATGTCCACTTGCTTTTTAATGTAAGAATCTTCTACTTGGTAGAATTTTTATTCCACTGAGTGGCTTGTCCTCCTATCTATTTAAAATTATTGGTTTCCAAGGCTTAGTCTTTTTTGCAAGACTTTAATACCATGTAAGTATGGTTTGAATTGTAACTTTTTTTTCTTGTCTATTAGAAAATGAAAAGGAAAAATGGAGTCTGTGGCTAATAAAAAATGATGTATAAAAAGCGTGGCATATAAAGCCACAAAAATGTAAACTAGAAGGCTATAGAAAGCTATGGCCTTGCATGTACATGTTGTACATGTTAGTGCCTTACTTTTAACCAAAGCCTTAGTAATTTATCTACCTTTGACAGGAAAGGCAGCTTAAGAAAAAAACAATTCATATTACTTGGTTTTTTCATCACCATAAGAACAATGCACTAAAGTAGAGAAGTGGAGAAACAACTCAGACTAAAAGAAAGAGATTCAGCATTGCCTTCTCAAGCTATACCAACCAACCTCCCTCTTCTTTGCAATACATACATGTTTTCAAGCATGGTGATTACCAAGGACTATTAATCATTACAGTCCATCTAAGCCAACTGTGGTTCTTTCCCTATGCAATTTATCCAACTCATGGAAGCAAAGAGAAATTTTCACAAAGCCCTTCACTCAACCTGGCTGGATCAACTTATGTTTCTAAAGTATTGCATAATATGCAAATTTTACATATTAATTTTCCTGCTCTATCAAAACCAACAGAATTATATGAGCAAATATTATCTTAATTTCATTTTAGACACTTGTACATGGTATGCAATTGCTTTCCTTTGTTGGGTGTGGTGTTTTCTCTTTTGTCCATTCACCCTGGTTGAATCACAGGCACAATTGTGTTATTTTAATAAAATTATGTGTACTGTCAATATACATACTATGGGTCATGTGTCTGCATTAACAAAAACAAGGCCAAAGAGGTGTGATATGAACTTTGGGAGATAAAAGAACTGTGGCAACTCTTAATTCCTGTGGGAATCAATTCTTGAGTGTTCTGCCCCTCGTTGAGGAAGATGGGTCCTGCACCAGTATTTTAACCTAAGAAGTGATCAAAACTTCTACTGTGTCTTTAAAAAAAAATCTTTAATTAGACATAGCATTCCTCCCAGAAGTGTAGAAAATTATTTAGGTACTCCAGAAAAAAAAAAAATCTACAGGTGTCCAGAAGTGGAGGTGCCCACCCCTGGAGAGTGAGCAGCTCCCTTCAGCAAGTGGCAGAAAGTCCCAGAGCCTTTGCCATGATTAACCATGTTGACTGCACTCAATACTGTGTGCCTCCTGAATTTAAAATGTATTACAAACTCATAATAAAAAGCATCATAGTCTTGAATTAGGTACATTTTAACAGATCCTAAAACTGTGAGAAAAGAATTTCACAGGTTATCTGTAAGCAAAAAATAAGAAAACCAATAGGAAAATTAGGGGTTTCACCACTTGAATAGAACTAAGCTAAATAAATTGAAGTCCTTTGCTTATTTCTATGATGTTTACAATGCATGATAGCATTGAAAGTGAAACGAAAAAAAAATAAACATTTTCATCAAGCCTCCTAAAAATAGTTTTATTATGCATCAGTATATTTGTAACATAATTGTCATGTCAGCTGACCAAATAATAAGTGAGATACTGTAATGTTATAAGCAAATACCTGTTTATTTTTTTTTTTTGTTTATGAAGCAAATACAAGTCTGTATCTTCTAGAACTTTTCTCCATCAAACTTTTGTCAGTATTAATGCATTACAGAGAAAGTTTCAAGGCCTCATTACTGAGATTAACTTAAAAGAGCTAGAGATGTTTTTTAAAAACTAAAGTATATTATATGATGTCTTGCTGGTAGTACAGTGGGCTCGATAGTCCTTGTTTGATAGAAGCATTCGAATTTGATGTTATGCTTAGAGAACAAAAATGTTCATTTACTTACCATCCTCACAAGCTCCTCTGAGCAACCAGCTAAAGGGGAGCTGCAGGTTCTTCACCAAGAAAGTGCATTTCTGAGACAAATAAACACCTTCCTATGGATACTAAACCAAAGATATACTTAGTATCTCAATATATTTCAAAGTTAGCAATAAGCCTCAAAGCAAAAGAAATGACTCCACACATTGGAAATTACATTATTCTTATAACAAAAATTCTATGTTTTCACAGAAAATACTATAGGAAATATAACTGATAACCAATTTCCCTCAGAGGATACAGGTCTAAGTAATGATGTTCCACTGAGCTAGCATTTTATTCCCAGGTAATGCTATTTCAGTGCATGGGGAAATCCAGCACGTAGCCCCTCAGCAGCATCATAAGATATCAGTGCTAACCAGTCATCAATACAAGATGGAGAGTAAGATAGAGAACATAATTTTCTTTTTTTTTTCCCTTGTGTAAGGAATGAAAAAACATATTTAATTCTAAGAGTAGGTTTTCATTTTAGCAGTTTCATTCTTTTCTTTCTTCATTTAAAACAATACATTTCTTACTTTATTTGAGAATATAAGCTATTAAGTTGAGCGTAAAGTAAATAATCCATGCATCATCATCATTATCATAACAATAACATTAAAGTATTGCTAAAGTCTTCAACCTAATTATAAGGTCACTTCAGGTCAAAGACACCTGCTGCAAAAGCCTTTGAATTCAAATAAAATGCAATCAGCAAGAAGAGTCTCATTTATCCTCACTAATGTTTGTATGTCCAGACCTAAAAAACTATTAAACAACAAAAAAATGGAACAGAAAGCTATCACTGGGTTCAAATTTTAATTTTATTTTTAACTAGATTGATCAAACATTTGAAATAAAGAACTAAATATCACATTATCCCAGGTCAGATTTTCAAAGCTCAGAGCCCAGCAGCTTACACTACAAAAAACAAAAAATCAGTTTACATATCAGGACTTGGCAGAAGCCAAATTTTGAAAATCCTCCCTAAAACATAAGACAAATTTATTAAAAAAGTAACAAAACCATACAACTCTGCACACATTACCAATCACTACCAATTATTTCTGGTAAGGTAAAATACAGCTTAGCTGGTCTAATAATTTTTTAATCGTCTTCACATTTGTCTGGAGAATTTTTGTAATCAACTGACAAATTCCAACCAAAAAGTCCCAAATTATTACTTCCCTAAAATACAAGTCAGGCACTGAAAAGGCATCATCCCAATGCTGCCTCACTGAGAAAAGTATTCTCTGATTTCCATGCCAATTGAAATACACCATGAAATATACAGAAAGTGGAGACACAGAATGCCTCACCACACAAAACAGATCTCAGAAGAAAATCAAATCAGAGGACATAAATCAACTGGAAATGCAGTTCTTTCTGCACAACTGCTGCTCATGGACTTTCAAATTTTTCAGGTGGGCTTTTTTCTATTCCAGTTTTTGTATTAAATAAAAGAATAGTCAATCTCACATTTAGGGAATGTAAAGTACTGTACATTTTAGATGTCTTGGAACTGAGACAAAATTAGCAGCCTTGCCTAGAGAGGACAAAAAGCCATCTGATACTAAGTCAACCATTTAGTTAACAAATGAATTGGCAAACTTCTGGTGAAAATCAAGGAAATTTTTCTCTAGCATCTACTTGATATTTAGTATTACTGATATCACCTGCTGAAATCAATTGAAGGAACTCTATTACAGCAGCTTACATGATTTACTTAACTTTGACAATAAAAGAAATTGTCTTACAAAGACTTCACAAGCTAAACAATAACTGAAAGAAGGAATACTTCCAATGATATTTCAGATGCATATAATGCACTTTTTCATCTGTCATACTGGAATATGTCAGCTTAAAAAGAGAAAGAAGAATAAAGAAAAATATGTTTTAAACTATAAGCATAATAAAAAATAACACCCCAAAAGAGGTAATGTTTTAATGTATTTTGATATTGGCTCAATTTCATTTTTAAGGGACATTAAAAAAATAGCAGAAGAAAAAGTGAAGAATATTCTATGATACATTAATGTCTTTATCCATTTGTTTTGTCTGGCTTCTGTGTTGTAACACATTGTAGGAGCTAGAAAAAAAAATATACAACTCTTATAAAAGTAATATTTACCCAAGAGAAAAATATTGCTCTTGTTCTGGTTCATCTAGTTCCATTTTTATGTTGTATTTCTGGCCAAGAACACTCTCCAGGAGTTCTTTGATCATCTGGTCTGAGGGAGATGGAGAAGTAGACTGCAGGGAAGCAATTATTTCATCAATAGACCTTGCAACCACTTTCACAGGCAGCACTGGGGTGAAGTACACTCTTCAGATTTGCTCTGCTGGAAGTTCTTCTCGTATATTTTTGAAATGTCTGGTCTAGTTACATCCCTTGCCTCTTCCAACTCTTCTTGAGCAGACCTCACACTTGGCTGCTTACTTCCTTTTCCCAGAATCCTTCTCTATTCAACAGCTAAATCTTGTTGCTTGGCTTTTGAAATCATTCTGTGTCTCTTCTTTCAGCTCTCCCTAGTTATTTTTGCTTTTTTTGAAATGCTTTCACTTGTATCAGAATCTGTAGAGCTAAATTCAGTGCTATCTTTAATGACTACACCTGTTTCTTGAGTTGTCTCTCTTTAAATTCTGAAGAGCCATCTGTAGCATACACACTCAATCCTTAACTTTATTCACAATTTTTGTCTTTACTAATGAGATAAGAGAGCTATTAACATGAAAATTAAATCCAGAGTAATGACTTCTAAGGTGGTCCTGGGTGTTTGTCTGTTACAATTTTTTTTTAGTGGTACCTGCAAATGATACTATTACTGGAAAAGTTACAACTGTAATTTCATGAATAAAGTTGCAGGTTTTCTGTTGATTTTTCCAGAGCAACTTCCCTGATTTTTTGTTAGCACTGTTTTTTATAGATTTATTTCTTCTAATCATCACCCTGAGTCAGGAGTTTGTTTTTTCATGTCTCTTGCTTCAGAAGACACCCTTACTTTCTGTGAACTTCAGAACACCCAGTGAATTAATTAAGAATATTTTTATTTATATTCATGACAGGCTCATGTAGACTCTTCGACCTCTGGAGAGGATAATGTTCTTAACTGAGGCAATTGATCTGGTGTTAAATCTTCCAATAAGGGCTAAATGCTCATGTTCCTGAGAGCAGTAACTATTGCTTGTTTGATCTTCAGACTATCCCACTGAGATTCCTTGCATTTAGTATCATGTTCCTTAACCATATTCAGTGCCTCCACATAATTCAGTCCGGAGTACTGATGTTTTCTAGCAATTTTCTCTTACTGTATGCAGTCTGTAAACTCAAGCAGAAATGAGGATTCATATTTTACGCACATACAGAGGCACCCCCTTGCAAGGCTCTTCCATTTTGCTAAGGGCCCCATTGGTGTTAACAAGATTGTTCAGAACAAGTGTTATGAAGCACCAGCAATACCTATCAGCATTTTACATCATAATTTCTAATTTTGGGAGTTGGAAGGAAACCTCAAACAGGAATAAAAAGAAAAACAATAAAGTCAGTGACCACTGAGCCCCTCCAAGTCCCACTCCTGCCTGTCCCGAGGCCTCCTGGCTGGTGGCCTCGCCGTCCCGAGGCGGAGCCACCGCCGCTGCCTCTGGAGCCGGGCAGGGCAGGGACGAGCAGCGCGCTCCCGAGCGGGGAGAAAGCCGGGAGAGAGCGGGGAGAGAGCGGGGAGAGAGCGGAGAGAGAGCGGAGAGAGAGCGGGGAGAGAGCCGGGAGAGAGAGCGGAGAGAGAGCGGGCAGAGAGAGGACAGAGCGGAGAGAGAGCGGAGAGAGAGCGGGGAGAGAGCGGGGAGAGAGCGGGCAGTGCCCGCTGCCGCCCCCACCGAGCGCTCTGCCCCGGCAGCACCCGGCACTCAGAGACCGCGACGTGAAGTATTTTATGAGTCGGGCACTGGTGAGACATTCCTCTCCTAAGTGAGCTGAAACGCATCAGCCTCATCTGGGCATGTCATTAGAAACGTGTTTCTTCCAGCTTATCCGCATGATCCTGAAAGGCGCAGGATGGGCAAGGGATTTGTACCTTGTTAGCCTCATTTCTCTCCTGTGTGTAGCAACCCTTGCTCAGCTGTCAGCTCTGCCATGAGAACCAAACATATGAACTGCACTTCTGGGAGCTTGTGCACCATCCATTGCAGTTGTTTCCTGGGTGTAATTAGTTTCTTACAAAACTAATTTTTGTTATTGTCAAAGTCTCAGCTTGGAGATGAAAGCCCTAGTCAGCTGTGTGTGGTTCATTCATCATCATCAATAAAGTTTGTGTTATTGGGATTTTATTTTCAGTACTAGCAGTTGTGCAACAGTAGAGACTCCATCTGAGAGTCCATAAACCAAACAGCTTTGCAGTATGAAATGAGCAAAAATTTGAAACCAGTTCTCTGAGAGGAGTCCTGGAACAATGTCTTGCAGTTTTACTAGCCAATCCTTCAGAGAACAGAGATGTCGAACATATTTGATAGCTGTCTGGTGAAAGTTAAATTTTAACAGTGGTTCTTTCCACACATCAAGTATATACTACAAGTGGACCAAAAAAAAAAAAAAAAAGAGTGTTTCGGTGTCCAACAAATACAGGAAAGATAGCAAATGCCAAAAATCATCAAACTTCAGGAAATAAATTTTAAAAATTAACTTAGAAATTAAAGAAAATGTGGAAAGTTGAACTGAATCTATCAAGACGGTCATAACCATGGCCTACAAACCTACAAACTGACATTGATCAGGTTCCCAAGAAGGCTGATGGTCTAGAACACATGCAAAGGTAAGCAGATTATAGCAGTAAGGGGAAAAAAGTCGTTTCCTGCACATAATATGAATGCAAAGTGCTGGAATTTCCATGAATTTCTGGATTGTAACAGTTCACAGAATTATGCTTTTCATCCGCTTAAGTCTGTTATGGTGAGTAAAAATAAAGACATTTTTTTCTTTTTTCCACTTTGGAACCTCCAACACCCATGTGATCACAAGGAACTGTAGGGACTAACTGCAGATATTGGATTCAAATATGGCATTAAACTGATTAAAAAGCTCCACTGGTCTAACAGGCAAATGTCTCCTATTATCTTTCCTTTCTTTGTAGCTTTCAGCTACATTTTTGTGGGTTTTTTTCTCCTGCTTTATTGTATTCCTGGAGTTCAAGGGGTACAGAGTGTCTTGCTTGCAAAGAGTGAAACTTATACTAGGCTAGATGGCTAAGTTTTAGCTTGATAATGCAACTGAAAACCTGTTGAAGATTAAAGTTATTGGCCAGTCATTACATGCCAATTAATAGCAAGTTTTTTCTTCTGATAGCAAGATAACTGATTAAAGCCCTGTGATATGCCCTAGAAGGCTTCTCTGTTTGGTGCCTAATTTGCTTCTCTGTCTGTCTAGCAAGAATCCCAGAGTAGCTGGAGAAGCAGTAGGTAGAATATCAAACAGCTGTTCTGTGTTGAAGGATTCCTGTTAGCAGTCCAGGCCATTAAAGCAGTTCAGAACAGGAATGAAGTGTTCGATTGCCACAGTGAAGATGAATCCTATTAGCAGTTTAATGCAGATGTAAGCCTAGAGAACGGATTCATTTCAAACTAGTTAAACAGTAAGTAAAGCTTCAATGATTTCGTTTACCTAGAACAGTTCCTCTCTGCAGGAGTCACAGTGGGATGTGGAAGAAAAAGCCCTGCATGTGAAGAGGTATTTGTATCAGGAAGTTCCAGTAAGAACCTGCTGAATGACAAGAAGGATTTGCATTAAAAAAAAAAAAAAAAAAAAAAGTCTTAGGAGGAAGGAAAAAACCTTAGACACAAATTTCCTCTTTAGGTTAATAGTGGTGATAAAATGGCAAATGAGTATGCTGTGTTATCTTACTGTATCTGTTGGCTGTCAGTTCTGCTTGCAGAAGGGCAGAGGCTGGCTCCTGGGGAATGCAGTTACCCTGTGAGAGAGGTTCAAGCCTTGGTTCTTAAACATGTCCTATGTTAGTGGTCTCTAGGCCTCATAAGCAAAGCAAGTAAACACCCAAGGGGATCTGGTGTCAAGTCCCAAACGCTACATTTTTTCCCCCACTAAGCCACATGATGCTTAGCAGCCATTCCTGGAGAAATTGTTGCCAGTATATCCTCTAGATCCTTTAGCTTGAACTCCAGAGATGATAACTGCACAGATTCTCATCTCTGATACACAGGAAAACAGAGAAACCTTTTTCCCCCTTTCCCCAGGTATTACTATTATCATCCCTTAATGATCACAGCTATGCTTGAAGCCTGAGGGTGGGGAGTTTTATTAACATTAAGTATTTAGTTAAACAGGTTAAGCCCTATCTCTGAGATTGCAAATTCCAAAATTTAATCAGTAGATGAATCTTTATAGTTAGCAAATGGATCTAGATTTGGAAAACCTTCTGCAAGTTCAGTCCCTGGGTACACATTATTATTTTTCATAATTAGACCTCACCAGATCACTAAGCTTTCTAATGTCATATAAATTGTGTTATCTAAGTTATTAGTCTATTAATGTTATAAGGAAGTTTTTTCCTTCTTAGGAAGAAAAGCAATCATTAAAAAATTGTTCAGCTGGTTGGAGAAATTAAAAAATGCAATTCCTCATCTCTGACATTGTCTGAGTCAATGTCGTGTAGGAAGTTCCACGCCCAGTGCACATCACTTCCAGGATCCAAGCACATGATAGACTGAGATGCACATAGTGCCCCACAGACACTGGGAGGCAACTGGAGTTAATCATGCCTCCAACAGCCACCTTCATTTAAGCAACCCGAAATCAGGACAGCATGGTGCCTATGAAATACCTACGGCCTGCTATGGGCTCTTGAGAAAATACCACAGAGAGACCTTGGAAAGATGAGCAGTTCTTGTTTAAAGGAAAGTAAGAGCATGATTACTTTGCCAACTCAGTGGCTCACACCTAGTTTGACTCTAAATGCTAAGCCTCACCTTGGTATCCTTTTCCAGCTGGCTGTGACAATCTTTGACCATGTCATAGTCCAGAGCTCCCCAGCCCTGCAGGGTGGTGCTGCATTCTCCCTTCTGCTGTGCTACATCCAAAGCACCAATCCCGTCTGCCTCAGAATGGCTGTACACATGCTCAAAACTATTCCTCAATGCCACAGTTCAAAAAGGATAGCAGCATATTTACAAATACATTTTCACCATGACGTCCAAGTAACATTATTCCATTTTAGAAACAAAGAGAGACTGAATGACTGTCTGAAGTCCCCTAATAGAACCAGTGGTAAATTCCTAACTGAATCTGTGCTTCTGACTGATAATAAAGAGAAAATCAGAGGTATGTATACTCAGGAACAGGCTACTCTTTGCTTTTCCAGGGCATCAACATGCTCAACATTTCTGCCAGGTAAATATATAAAATGGCCATAAATAATCAGAGTAAATGGATTAATTATAAGCTAAAATTCTGAGCTGCGAATTTTGGGTATTGGGAATGTAGCACAAAAAGTTCTCTGACAGTTACACTGTGAGGACAATAATCTGTAGCAGAATAGTAAACGGCAGAGGGGTTATCTCTTAAATCAGACAGTGTCAATACTGAAAAGACTTTTTGTTAGTTGCATCCAGCTGAGCTGAAGGAAATACTTTTTTTTCCCAGTGATCAATCTATATTGAATCCCTTGTGCAGTAAGCAGCCATGGAAAGGTTTTGTGGAATTAGTATTATAAATCACACATTCAATCCCTTTGTGAGTGTTGAAAGCATTGTCATTCTTCTAATCACTATATCCTATCTTTGATCCATAACAAACATGCACACCCAGCTCTACTAATCTCCATTATGATTGTAAGATATCTGTATTTGCTAGTGCCATGCCAGCAGGAATAGTTAACATTTTTTCTTCCTCCTAGGATTTTGGGCTTTGTCTTTTTTTTCTCCCCTCCCCATTTAAGAACAGTGGCATTTCCTAATATAATATAATGTAATTAAAAATAGATATAAATAAAAAAGTTGAGAACAAGATGGAGCTCTTTTATTATAAAACGTATTTATAATGAGAAGATCAATACAATGAGAAAATCACTTGGTCATTTTGAGTGATAATGATTCACAGATTTATTTTTAGCATGACATGACAGTAAAGTTTCCAAGTACATGCTAATTTATTATATAGCCCAAGAGAAATTGCATGAGTTACTTCTGGAAGGCCATCACACATGGCTGTTATTATAGGCACAAGGTCAGAGACATTCCTGGCTTTGAATAAGGCTGTAAGCAATAAACAGAAATTACAGCTAAACGCCTGACAAAGTCTTTTCTGGGATTGGGCCTTTGCTTGCTTTAGTTTTAAAATTTGATTATATTTGATGGTATCAAAGATATATCTCTACTCTCCATTGTCTTTCAGTTAATATAGCAGGTTTCCAATTGGCCATTCCAGTCCAACTCTTATGTTCTCTTAGGACAACAGTTTGGTAGTGAATACATAGGTGTAGATACAATGTGTTAGTAGATCTCAGGTTTCACAGCTGAAGACTCAGTTTTGGTGGACATAACAATCTCACTTAATCACAAGAAAAATCGTCACATCACAGCAACAAAAAGAAATACCCCTCAAAGGGCAGGGGGAGTTGTCTGCAGAGGCTGAAGTTCCAGCTACCTCTAAGGACAATGTTTGAAAAGATTTAAAGGATTTCTGGGAATTGATAGATTTTGGAGCAAATATTCATAGATCCTGAAAAGGGGGAAATGGCTTATTCAATGGATAATGGCAAAGCCAACTGATGACCTATGAAATTGTTTGGATGGAAGAGAGGAGTTTTCTCTTTAGGGGGAACTGAAGGAAAGTTCAGATGTTAGATTCCCTCTCAATCATCCCACCTTAACACATAAAAAGGAGTAAACCTGAAACTACATGCACAGCAGAAACATTTCAGCAGCTGCCTTTTCGGCTAGAAAGGGATGGAGGAGGAATGAATTAAATCTGATTCTTACCTTGTCTCTCCTGTAGCTGCACAGAGAACTGAACCCAAGTGATGGAAGCCATGTGGTGATCTAAATAATCTTCATTATGTCAGTCTCTTTAAACTATTCAGCAGCTTTCAAATTCACCCTTGAAGTACTTGAAGCAGCAGCAGAAGCTTAGACCAGCTGCTGGAATGATGAACCACTCTTCAAAATACTGAACCAGCTTCTTCCTCTGGGAAGTCCTAACATTTTACTAAATCCAGACCTTCCTCTACTTTTCCATAGGCACTGGTTAACTATACTACTTTATGGATCTCATGACTTTGGGTGTTACCAGTTAATACTCACACTCTCACATTTCAGAGTAAAACTACAGATTGTGTTAGGGTTTCTGGTCATCCTTTTCCAGCATCATTTTTGCTATACACAAGTTATGTCCTGTAATGGAGTAAATAGCCAGTGTTTCTATATCTGTGAAAATGCTGCTACACACCCCACAATTGCTCATTGTCCTTTTTAATACAGCTCAAGAAAATGAGCAGTGAATGCAGCTTGAATTAATTTATGCTCTAGGAACTGCAAGCTGGATAACACTGTGGAACTGCTCCCTGAGGAGGGCTTTAAATAAGCCAGCCTTTATTTTGAACATTTAATTCTTCAGAACTGTCAGGCAAGGAAGCCACGTAGAATGGATACTGGTATCTCTCAATGCTTTTCTGCAGAACTACTGTAGAGACAGACACAGTGAAATGAATAGTTTTTGCAGGTAAAATAGAAGATAGCAAACAATTTGAAAATATGTTGATGTGCAGTGAAAGAAAGTAGCATTCCTTCACTCTCCGTCGGTCAAAATTAAAGGTATCAAACCAAGTCTACCTTTTTAGCATAGGAAAGTCAGCTTGCAAAGGAACTGGGGTAGTATATTAAGATGTTTATTACAAAGAGCTGATCAGCTCTGAATCTATTGTCCAATACATAGATATTGGATTTTATCAGGAAAGCGCATATTCTCAAAGATAACTCACTGCAGGTTTTGGAGAAACAAGGCTATTGGAGACTGGAAATACCTTTGATTGCAGTGGCAGATATTGTTGGGGCAGGGGAGGCAGATTTTGGCCCATTAAATTACTGAGGCAACTTTAACAAAGAAATAATTCTAGAATTCATGCATAGGTGCATCTCCTATCAAACATTGTTTCTTATACCAGTTTGTTTAGATTAACTGCATTCACTGCCTTAGTTTGCTTTCTCTACTTCCAGCAAAAATCTGTATATATACTGAAACACCATTTTTGAAATGTGGAGGAGGTTCTAAAAAGTGGGTGACATCTAAGTACTTGTGTTTATCTGTGCATAATCATATTCCCATCTCTTCTGATAGTGTTTCTTCCATGCCATAGTACTGTGGCAACTATAAAACAAAACACCCTTTAAAACAAAATAAACCAAGCAAGATTTTCAAAAATATATCAAGTAATTGAACAAGAACAAACACACTGATTGAAATACATGACAGAAGCATTTACATTTTGTTTCAGTATATCATAACATAAGTAAAACAAACTATAACTGAAATAAATACCTACATGACTGCTCTTGAATCAAATTATAATTATCAACTGGATTTATTCTGGTAACAACTAAAGTAAAACACACTTGATCAATCACATGCTGAAGTGTGGGCATCCTGCCAGCTGGAGTTCTGGAAACAGCGTACATACCTCTAACCATATTAGCAAAAATAATCTGGTTGCTTATGATGGGTAATGATTTACATAGTTAAGAACTCTTTTATTACACTATAGGAAAAAAAACTCCAAAAGAACACAAAACAGAATCTCCCTTATTCTCATCACTGTAACCATTGAATATCAACATTCATAATTGTTCATTTCATTATTTGTTCCTCTTTCTCCTTTAATTGGTCAGATACATGAGTATTTTCAGATGGTGGGATATTATTTGTTATGTCATTCAAGTCTTATGATATCAGCTCTGCAGGATACCTAGAAAATGAAACGCAATGAATTGCACTGAAAATATAGAATAAAATGAAATGAAATAATGAAATTAAGTAAAATAAAATAAAATAAAATAAAATAAAATAAAATAAAATAAAATAAAATAAAATAAAATAAAATAAAATAAAATAAAATAAAATAAAGTCTGCAACGGAACATCAGTGTTGTAACGAGCTACACAATGTCTCCAGGGCCTGGCAGAGCGGCCATGAAAGGAGCGCGGCCCTGAGCGTGACCCGTGAGGGCCCACAGGCCCGGTGCCCCCGGGAGCGCTGCCCGGGCCCCGAGGGCGCGGCCGCGGCGGGACCTGGCCTCAGGGGCCCTCGGAGGGGCCGTGCTCCCTCGGGCCCCCGGGCGGCACTGCCCGGGCCCCGCAGCCCCTGCTCCCCGCGGCCCCGGGGGCTGGGAAGGCGCGGCCGAGGGCCCAGCAGCGGGCAGGGCCCGGCCGAGAGGGGTGAGCCGCCCGGCCCTTCCTGCTGTGGATGGTGCGGCGGGGAGGGCACGTCTAGCCCGCCCTGGAGAACCAGAGCACGGCTCCTGGGCAGCAAGAGTGACTGTAGGAAAAGGGGTGCCCTACCTCGGGCCGGCCGCAAGAAGGAGGCCACTTGATCGTCACGGTCGAAGATTGGAAGAATATTCTCACTTAGCAAAAGCTCAGAAGCAAATGATGACCCCATGCAGTGCCCTCTCTGCCCGGGCCCTGCTCCCCAGCGAGAGGAGGGTGAAAAGCCGCCTGCTCACCCCTGAGCTCCGGGGGCAGGGGCGCGGGAGCGACCGCCCCGACGGGGGCTCTTCCGGCCGCCTCTGGGGGACCCCCACGGGCTCTTCTCAATGAGACCTCAGCCACAGGAGCGTAGAACCGGGGCAGCCGTGCCTGTGTGAGGGGCGGAGGCAGGGAGGGAAAACAGCCCCCCGATCGGACGCCTTCTCTGCGGGCTCCCGCAGAAGGAGAGGCGCTGCCGGCAGTCACCTAACCCCGCTCCCGGAGCACCCACGATCCCTCCCGGTCCAAAGCACCAGGCTCTGGGCACAGGCACGCTCCCAGACGGTCACTGTTTGCCCGCTTGAATGGGGTGGGATTTCAGGTTGGAAATAGACGGGAAGACAGACTTCCTATCGTGGGGGAGGCTGGGGTCCTACGATGTTTTCGGGGACCCGCTGCTCAGTCTTGGGCCAGTCTGGAGACCCAGGTGTGAGGGAGCCTCTGCAGGAGACAGATCCAGGCAAAGGAAAAGAAGGATGTAAGGACAGGGCAGGGAATGCATACCGATGCGGAGATAACCTCACAGCTCCTTCCCGAGCTAAACGCCTGGCCCGCGCAAGCACTGCCGAGAGAATCTCGTTCAAAAGACGATGATAATTTGGATAAAATAGAGAAAGCCCCTGCAAGTCAAAGCGAAGGGCCGACAGATGCTGCTGCTGCCAGGGGGAACTTAAACCGGAACGAACTGAAACAGCGCTCCGCGTTAAAATTAAAGCTCCCGCCGCTTGCACCGGCCCACGGGTGGGAGAGAGCCTGCGGGCGGCGCTCCCGGGCGGCGCTGGGCCCCAAGGAGCTCCGACCCGTGGGCAGCGCCGCGCCGGGGCCAGCTCCGGTCCTCCAGCAGCTGCGGGAAGCCCCTTCCCAGGGGCCAGAAGGCCATTCCCAAAACTCAGACGCTTGCTGAGCGGCCTTTGCGGGGCCCAGCTCTTCCTGACAGTGCTGGTAACACGGTGTCCCCTGGAAGTCCTGCCCCCGCTCCACAAACATATTTCCGTATTTTTAGGTCAGATTCTATGTTTGCACCGTTGGCAGAGAGCACTTGTGGAGCAATGAGCTGAGACCCTGATCCCATCTAGCCCAGTAAAGCTCACCTCAGCCTGCACTTTCTCCAGGTTGCACTAAAAAGCTCGTCCTGAAAAAAAAAATGTAAAAACCAAAGAAAGAAAAAAAAGAAGAAACAAACAAACAAAAAGTGTACAGAAACTGATGCTACTCGAACGAGAGCTGGGGAAAGGTGTAATTAGGGGCAGTGCTACTAACCTGACTCCTGAAAAGCCCATCAGCTAGGCGCGACTGGAGAGCTCCTGGGTACTACACAGCGTCCCGCATCCTAGGAGAGTGCTTCTCTGCTGAGCCTGCTGTAAAGAATACTGATAAATCTCGCTGGACTCTCAGAGCATCCTACATAGGGCTTCACCACATAAAAGCTCAAGTACAGGGCAAGGGCAACTACTAAAATACCCGCTTTTTCCTGTGGCTGTGGGCAGAGGCGTTCTGACCCTTTTCTGGACTTGAGGGAGGGTTTTCTCCACCAGGGCTGCACCACAGCAACCGGACCGAAGAGAATTTCCAGCAGCGGCTGGCTCTGACTAGGGCTTGCTTATTATACATCAAGTCGAGAGGCGCTAAGCAGATTAAGAGAAGATCCTGCCTGTGCTCTCACCTCTGGGAGCAACCTCGGGAGGAGCTAAGCCCGCAGCCGGACAACAGGAGGCGCTGAGGCTTTGTACAAGCCGCGGCTCCCCTCCCCTCCCGGGCCGCGGGCACCCCAGCCTGGGAGGCCTGGGGGGCCGGCCCGCAGGGCGGCTTTGCCGGCTCCACGTTTGCTCCGCCCGGTGAAACGCCTCCGTGGTTTGTAGCAGCATCCGATGAGCGTGGCCGGCTTAGTGCCTGCCCTTTTTTCCAGGTACGGAGTGACCCAGCATGGGCTGCCCTGCGTCCCGTCGGGTGTTGCTCCCGCGGGGCTGGGCCCTGGAGAGCGAGGCAGCACCGCCCCGAGGTCACCCAGCGGGGGGGTGCCGGCAGCGGGGTCTCTGGGGCAACTGCACTGCTGCCAGCATCCCCGCATGCCACTGGGCTGCCAGGGGGGAACCGTACTCCACACACCTCAAACACTGAAATGGGCAAGCCGCCACCGAAAGGTCTCTGTTTTCAGACGTATAATACACCGCTTCCATTAGGAAAAGAGGAAGGATGCATACATCATTCTAATATTTCTTAGATATTCCACTGGGGTTTGTCCCAATTTCCATGGGTGTAATTTGACCATTTGAGAAAGCAGGGGTTTAATCCAGTGCTTTTATATATTTTATTTCCTTCAAGACATATTTTCATTTGTTGTTCTCCTCTGCTGATTCCAGTGTTTTGTTTGTTTCAAGGATTTGACTTAATTCTGTTGCCAGATAAAAAAATAAAAAAATTTAAAAATTAAAAAATTAAAAAGTTAAAAAAATAAAAAAGGAGAGAAAGAACAAAGAAAGGGGTAACAGAAAATGCATTTGGATAACAAGTTAAAACATATTTGTCGTGGCAGAGATATGCTGTATCTAGTCATTTGAATTCTGTGCCTCTATAAGAAACTTTAAAATCCTGTTTATGGGGGTGACATTTCCACAGATCACTCGAGAACAAATCACGGTGGAAGCAACTTTGGCCATCCTGAAGAATAAACACGTCAAGCTGAAATTCATACCCGAGTGTGTATTATAGTTTGTGTGGTATGATTAAGCCTTTTTCAAAATCACAAGAAGCTTTATTTCCCCTTCAAATTCCCACTGTTGGAAAAGTTGTTTGGGTTTGCGGGGGGGAAGGGTTATTAGTTGCTGGTTGGTGATGTAGACTTTTTGTTTTGTTTTGTTTTGACTTTTTGGTTTTTGTTTTCTAGTATCAGGTGATAAAAGTTCTAGTAGCTAGGTGGAACGAACTCACAAGGGATAGGATAGAGAAACCTAAGAAAAGTCCGTGGTGTTGACATAGGCTCGAAGAGCCGGACAGGACAGAAAATGTTTGATCCCTCTGCAAAGACTGAGAGATTCCTTCCATAATAATGAAAAGCTTTTTCCAATGTCAGTTTGTTTTATCGGTGTTTTTTACCTTTTACCAGCCTCTGTAGAATCCTCCTCCCCTGCTCGTTGTGAGAAATCAGGTCAATAAGCAAGAAGTTGGAAATTAGGTACTCGCTACCTATTATTGCTGCTCCTGGGCTTCTGGCATCAGAGAAAGCTTCCAAATGAGCCTTCTGGGCTGAAGGCTTTCCACAGTAAAGATATAAAATGGTTCTAGTGACTCACCTGATGTTTGCCAAGTGGAGGTTAATATCAGTGGATCCGCATTCAGGCCTCTGTCCTTATTTATTGGGAACCCATAGTATTATGTCTCAACACGGTGACTCTCATGGTTTCTGAACATAAGGCACCCGAAAAAGCAATATCATTATCACCATCGACATAGGACGGCACCCTGTTTGAAGGGCTATTTTAGCCCGGAGGAAGGGGGCTTGTGGCGGGACGAGGGTTGGGAGGGCTTTGGGGAGCCTGGAGCCGAGCCTCCTGCTCGCAGCCCGGAGCGCCCAACCCGATCCCCTGCCCCGAGGGCGATGGGAACGTGGGGCACTGCGGCAGGGCCTGGAGGGACCTTTCACAGCGGGAACCAGCTGTGGAGTGACGGGCGGGAGAGGGGGCAACCTGCGGACTTCAGGACTCGGGACTTTGAAGCACGTCCCGGCCATCAAGTTAAAGGAGCATCTACCGGCCTTTAGTAAATATTGCCTCTAATCTCAGGGGTTTAAGGCTGGATGGCCTTTTGCGTTCTCTTCAAATAGAAGGGGCTGCCCTTCCTTCATCTGCCTGATTTTATTTCACCCTATTCCTCCTAGCATTTGTCCTGTCCACCTGAAAGGGTGGTCGTGCCCGTCCCCCGTCCCATCCCGTCCCGCCCCCCGCCCCCCTCTTTCCCCCTCTCCCACCTCTGTCTCTCCTTCTTTCCCCACAAGCTTAAACCAATTACGCAGCTTTGCAAATAAAGTGCCGCCCGGGGGGAGTTGCAGGCGAGGGGGACTGCCTTGTTTGCAGGTGCATCTCCGGCTTTGTAGGTGCGAACGCCTTTGTGCGGCGGACAAATGGGGAGAGGAGGAGGAGGAGGTGGGTACTTCTGCGACGTAAGATCCACATCAGCTCAACTCCACTCACATCCCAGCCGCACTTCCTCACTTTCTCAACTGTCTCGCCCCACACCGCTCCCTGCCTCCTTTTTGGCTGGTTATAGAGCAGAATTCAGCACCCCCCGCCCCTCCTGAGAGCTGGCTTCCTGCTAGGTCGGGCTTTCGGGCTCTTTTCTGCTGCCCGTCGCTCGCTTGCAAGAAGGCTGGATGGTTACACCGGGCAGGTTGGCTCCATAATGTTAGGGACTGTGAAAATGGAAGGGCATGAAACCAGCGACTGGAACAGCTACTACGCCGACACTCAGGAGGTGAGTAAATCCCAGGGTCTGGCTTCGCTGCTGCCCCTGTGCAGGGGAGGGGACGACCTGGGGGTGGCTAGGGGTCTGGAGGGGGCAGCAATCGGAGGAATCGGTTTGCAGTCCAGATCCTGCCAACGCAAACGTACCTCCCCCTCCCTCCGGCGCCGAAACTGGCTTGGCTTCCCCAAGGAAAACATAGCTTCCAGGAGCCCTGGAGGCGTTTGGGGAAGACTCGGGGCGGCTGCGAGCCCGCCAGGAGGGCCGAGGGGCCGGGGGTAACCCTTGATCTCATCTAAGAGGCGTAATCTTCTCTGGCGGCGGGCACAAAAGCACCCCGTAAACTCTTGGCTCGGGGCAGAGCGCTCGCCGCGCCGCCGGCACCCGCCGCCTTCCCTGCAGATGGCAGGGGCCGAGGGAGGCGGACGCCAGCGCGTCCTGGTCTGGGGCAACGCCTTCTCCGAGCTTCTCGGCGGGACCCCCGGCCTCTCGACTCGCCAGCAGCGGGCCCTCACCTGTTAAGGCCGGGCGAAAGGAAAGCAGGGGGAAGACCAGCCGTTTGTCCGTACTTTGCGGACGGGCTGCCCAAGGCGTGCGCTGCTGCCGCGGGCCGGCTGGCGGCGCTGCCGAGAGCCGGGCCGGGAGGGGGCCCGCACCGGGCCCGCCGCCCCTCGCCCGGACCGGTCCGGACCGCGGCGGGCGCTTCCGCCCCCCGCGCCCGTTTGACAGCGCCGTCCATAAGGTGGAGGAGAACCGGCTCAAGCGCCGGCAGCTGCGGCGGAGGAGAGGGCCGCGGCAGAGCCCGGAGCCTAACCGCTGTGCCCCTCGGCCCTGTGGGGCCTGGGCTCCGCGCTGTGCCGCTGAGGCTCTGCAACGGGGGTCCCGGAGAAGCCAGCGCCCGGCAGCACGGGCAGCCGCGCCGCGGATTCCCGCCCTGGAAGGAGCCGTTTTGAGGAAGTGCGGCAGCGAGGCAGCACCTGGGTGCGCGCACCCGGGCATTGCATCAGCACACCCGGACACACGGCTCCGCAGTCCCCACGCCTCGTCCCGCACCCGGGACTGGCACACGCGCCCAAGGGCCACGCGGACAGAGGCAGATACGTGTCACCCGGCTGGCATCTCCTTTAATAAAGGAAAGGCGGCTAAGGGCAAACAAGGGTCATCCTAATTATGTGCCATTTCCAGACTCATTTTTCCTCGCTTATAAGCATTGTCCACAAACATAAAGTTAAGGGAACTTCGCTTTTACTATTTTTTTAAACTTCAGTCTTTCCTCACCTCTTGCCATTTAATTTGAATAACTGCAAGAATGCAACGTGGGAAACCCAGCCGGGCTCTGCCATGTCAAATAATTAATGTGATCCTCTAAATCAAAAGTGCGTTTATAAGTTCGTGAAATTTGTGGGGATCAGAAATGAGTTTTAAATATTTAACCGTTGCTTAAACCTCCTTTTCTTAGCCATATTAGCAGTAGTTCGAGTAAACTGGAGACGTCTTTCTCTCTCCTGTTAAATCATGTGCCATAGTGGAAAACACAAATTCAAGCTCTCCGGCTGTGCCTTTTTTAAGAGTTGTATTATGTGTTAGGGTTCTTCAATTTTTTTCCACGTTGTGCAATTGTAGAAAATCTCAGAGAGGAGGAGTTCAAGCTTTTCATACTTTGGGATAGTTTTGGTGTTTGATTGGTTGGTTGATTGGTTTGTTTTTTTTTTTTTTAACTTTAATTTAAAGACTGTTTTGATAGAAAATGTAGACGGGGGAAGCTTCCTACAGATAAAACAGGCCAAATAGACCTGTTTGGTTTGGGTGGCGGTTTTTTAAATTATTTTGCAACAAGACATTATTACATCTTGTATGTTTCTTAGAAAAGAAATTTAAATTATTGCGGGAAGGGAGACATGCATGAGATTTTTCTCAGAAAATACAAGCAGTCTTTCTCCTTAGCGCAAACAGTGTATGCCCACCAATTTCAGTACTCTGGTGAGTTTAAGTACTTAACTAGCGAGACAGGACACATAAAAACAAAAAGCGGGAATGCGCCGGAGAGAACACGTCGTGCTGGGGCAGTGTGAGCCTGCAGCCCGGCTCCGCGAGCGCTTGGAGCGGCTCGGGGAAGGCGGTCGGTCCGTGCGCCCCGCTGGTCCCGGCGCAGCCCGCGCAAGCTGCGACACGCCAGTAACCGGCAGCGCGTCCTGAGAGAGCACCTCCGCTCCGTGTTTGTTTATAAATGTATAGAGATATGAAATAGACTTCTCATGGAAGCAGTTGCCTTTCCTTGCGGCTTCGAGAAGCTTTTTCCCTGGTGTCGGGGAAGCGGCCGGCGCCCCGCAGCAGGACGTTCGCACGGCTGGCTGGGCCAGGCGGGCGGATCCGGCCCCTACGGGGTCCTGCCACACCTCTCTCCTCTCTAACTCCGTCTCTTTGTCTCGCTGCCCTAGGCCTATTCCTCGGTGCCCGTGAGCAACATGAACTCGGGGCTGGGCTCCATGAACACCATGAACACCTACATGACCATGAACACCATGACGACAAGCGGCAACATGACCTCCAGCTCCTTCAACATGTCCTACGCCAACACGGGGCTGGGGGCTGGGCTGAGTCCCGGCGCCGTGGCCGGCATGCCGGCAGGCTCTGCGGGGCCCGTGAACGGCATGCCGGCCGGCGTGGCCGCCATGGGCACGGCGCTGAGCCCCGGGGGCATCAACGCCATGTCTGCACAGCCGGCCCCCATGAACGGGCTGAGCCCCTACGGCAGCATGAACCCCTGCATGAGCCCCATGGCCTACACCCAGTCCAACCTCGGCAGGACGCGGGACGCTAAGTCCTTCAAGCGGACCTACCCCCACGCCAAGCCGCCCTACTCCTACATCTCCCTCATCACCATGGCCATCCAGCAGGCGCCCAGCAAGATGCTGACGCTGAGCGAGATCTACCAGTGGATCATGGACCTTTTCCCCTACTACCGACAGAATCAGCAGCGCTGGCAGAACAGCATCCGCCACTCGCTCTCTTTCAATGACTGTTTCGTCAAGGTGGCCCGGTCCCCCGACAAGCCCGGCAAGGGCTCCTATTGGACCCTGCACCCCGACTCCGGCAACATGTTTGAAAACGGCTGTTACCTCCGCCGGCAAAAGCGCTTCAAATGCGAGAAGCCGGCGAACAGTAAAGCCACTCAGGAGGGCAGGAAAGATCAGGCCGGGGCCTCTAATTCAAGCTCCAACTCTCCCCTGCACAGAAGCCACAACAAACCTGCGCAGCTGGATACGGCCACCTCTCTCTCCAGCTCCAACCCGTCCACCAGCCCTCAGTCTATGGACCACAGTGGATCAAGCACGGAGCTAAAGACCTCGGCCTCGGCCGCCTCCTCCACCATCAGCTCTGTGCCCACCTTGGCCTCCGTCCCACACCCCCCTCACTCATTAGCTCACGAACCCCAGCTCCACCTCAAGGGTGATCCCCACTACTCCTTCAACCACCCGTTTTCCATCAACAATCTCATGTCCTCCTCGGAGCAGCAGCACAAGCTGGACTTCAAAGCCTACGAGCAGGCTCTGCAATATTCCTCTTACGGGGCCAGCATCCCCGGCGGGCTGCCCCTTGGCAGCGCCTCCATGGCCGGCCGGAGCAGCATCGAGCCCTCGGCCCTAGAGCCCTCCTACTACCAAGGTGTGTATTCCAGACCCGTGCTAAACACCTCCTAGCTGTGCAACCCCCGCCGCCGGGGCCGAGACCCCTCCTCCCCTCCCTGGCTTCTCTCCCCGCTTTCCCTGAGACAGACCAAGGTGTTTCCGCACGCTGCGTGCAAAGGACTGTTACTTTTTAATTGTCTCGCAACGCGTTGTGTGTTGTTACGATCCACCACGACCTCCTGCAAAGCCGACCGCGTCCCGCTTGTACATTCTCCCTCCGGCCCCTGCCGCCCAGCCCCTCTCCCCGGAGACCTCCCCAGCCTATGCAGGGTGTTATTAAAAAGAAGAAAAAAATGTTGAGCGTGTAAACTACTTGTTTGTGCTTTCCGCCCCCTCGTCTCCCTCCCTTATGTGTTCTATAATCTCATGTAAGTTTACAGGTATGTGGCAATACTTTAACAATACGGAGATGAAGAAGCGAGTAGACGTTTAAGACTTTTTTTTAATTAAAAAGGCTTTGAAGGACAATACTGCTGTGAAGTAGCAAAACACTAAGAGAATCTCTAAGCAACAAGAGAACTATTTACTTTCTCGGATCATCCTTTTGATACTTGCAAAATAAACCTTCGGCTACTACAACCCACATAGAACCCAGATGCTGCGGGCCGGATCCTGCACTCCCGAGGGGACCAACTGGAGCTTTGGAGTGCAGGATGCGACCCTTATCTTTTTCCAAGTGTTACCTGTTTTGGGATGTAATATAAAGTTACAAAAGGTCACAGCCAGTTGGATTTTTTTTCCCTTCCCATCTGTTACTGAAGATTCTAGTTCATCAGGAACTCTCATCAACATGTGGATGACATACTTATTTAATTTAAGTGTATCCATTGTGTACCAGTTAGAACTGTGTATCTATAACCAGGTTATTTCCCCCCTTCCCTAGGAAACTTTGACTACTACAGTGATGCAAGGAAAAGAGGACAGCTCTGTCTCTCCCCGCTTTTCAAACTTGTCTAATAAATTTTTTTTGTGACCATTTAATTATCGCCATCATTAGCTTATTTCATCCAGTGTTATTGCACTTTCCACAGTTTTACACGGTGTTAGCATAGCCAGACGGGTTTTATTATTATTCCTGTTCGCTGTTTCAATGTTCTTAATTTATTGCATGGTTTATATTGTTTTCTTTCTTTACAGCTGGAAATTGCTTTAAATGACCCTAAAAATAATTACACGTGAATTTAAGAAATTTTGTTAATTTTATAAATGTGATTGTAATTGAAAAAATATTTTGATTTAAAACAATAACTGAGGATTTAATGCGTGAAGTATGTTTTTGATCATTTGCAGTTAAGGACTTTAAATAAATCAAATGTTATCAATTAAATACTTCTGCTATTTTCTTACAAAATTTCTGGGGCGGGTTATGGAGGACGGAGCCGTGTGCAAGAAAATCAAAACGTAGTGCTTAAGAGTGGATGTGGAGAGGAAAGATTTGTATGGCCAGGCTTGCGCAGAGGGAAGGCGGGGAACGCTCCCGCAGGGTACGCTTGTGGGGCGCTGCGATGCCACCGGCCTGTGAAGCTGAGTGTGTGGTAATATCCTTTATTTTATTTTAATTTTTTTTCCCTAATTCAAGGTTCTGTGATGTGTTGAGGGAGGGCAGGAAAAAGCCACCCAAGGCGATGTAAGCTCCTGGGTGTTTTGCGGCCAGGGCTGCAGGGGCGGCGGCAGCCGGGCCCGGCGTTTCTCCGCCGGACGGGACGACGCTCACGGGGAGCATCCCCAGGGCGACTTCACGGCCGCTGGAAAGGCCCAGACCCCGCTTTGCAGTTCCGGCTTGGAACCATCGGTCGGAACGACACCAGCAGCCGCGCTGGAGAGCTTTGGTCCCCAGCAATAGACTTTGTCGGGGGAGGGGAGTTTAAGTGTCAACGGATTTCGCTGTGCCGAGCCCTGTTCGTGCACGGCCGCCAGATAAAAGAACTGTGTAATTCTCGTCATTATCACATAATTGCCCCCTGACGGGTTAGGGACAGCGGCGACAAACTAAATTAAGGTTTGGCTTAGAAAAGAAAAGCCAAGCCAGCGTCCCAGAAATCTCACTGCATTCCTCCAGCACTGGTATACCCAGCTAAAAACGGGAGGGAAAAAAGAATCTTGGGAGAGCCCCTCCGCTTTGCAAGCGTGGCCGGATCTCCGGCGATCCCGCTCGGAGATGCGCTCACGGCTCTCGGGGTGACGCGGGGCTGTCTCCGCGCCGTGCCGGGCGGGTGCTCCTGGTCGGGCGGGCGTTCACCGCAGGTCCTCCCCCGGCTGCCGAGAGCGAGTCCTGCGGCCGGCGGGGAGCTGGGTCTGTCCCGGTCGCCGTGTGCGGGCGGTTACCCCATGGCCCGACTGTGTGCCACCTTCGTTTCTGAATGTCCCGAAACGGCAAACATCAACAGACCCCCCGCAGCCAGGGGCAGCTCGGGGCTGCTCGGCACCGGGTCTGGGCAGGCGGATCCTATTTAAAGCCCGCTTCTTCTGCCAAGAGGAGCTTCGTGAGAATCGAGACAGGACTAAGCCAATTTTCAGCAGGACTTCACTTGTCTCCCACAGACTAGTCTATAGAGAATATGCCATTGCAGAGTGGAGACATTGATTTAATGCCTTGGGCTTATACACGGAAAATATCAATCGACTGACAGCGATAAGGCAGCAAGTTTCACATATCAGCTGAGGAGCACAGACCGTGTGTAATGGAAATATTTGGGGCGTGGGTAATAAAAGGGTTTAAGCGGACCGACGCGGCTCCAAACCTCTCAGAGATAAGGAGCGGAGCCTGTCACGGATGCAGCGTGTGCCCTTTCGCCACTCGCCGTCAAGATTGTATTCCTCCCCTTTCTTCTCGTAGGCAAATGGTGTCTGCGGTGGGGAACGAGCCACTGACAAGACAGGGATGTAGCTCGTGTTAAAAACGCGGGTCCCCGGCTCAAAGCACGCACATTCTGTGATCAGTTTTAAGACTTGGAAATCAACAGCAGGGCGAAGAGTCCCGTTTTACGTTCCGCTCCTAGCTGCCCTGCTGCTGCTGCTTTAATCCTGTGCTCAGGGAACCCCCAGCCAGAGGGCAAATATAAGCTAAAAATGGGATCCACGAGAAGAGGGTGCATCCCCCCGCCCCGCAATGTGTAGAGAGGAGCTTGCGAGCGTCTCCTTCCAGCCGGACCGGTACGCTCTGTGCTAGAAGGGAAGGACCGGGCGGTGCGGGGCTTTTGCTCCTGTCAGAGGTGGTGTCTTAGCCCCGCGTCCGGGACAGAGGCAAAGCGGGAGCTCGCCAGGCTTCAGGTTCCAGGCTCCGACGAACACCTCAATTTATAGGGGAACTTCGTCTTTTCCTGTTCGGCAAATTACCTCCGACCGGCCACGTGCGGGGGAGCGAAAACGGCTCATTTAGCGTCATTAAATACAAGCAGGGAGTAAATCGGGGCGGCGGGGGATCTCTGTAAAGATTTACGCGGAGTTTGGGCGGTGAGGAGGCCCCGGCCCGGGACGAGGGGGAGATGCTGGGTGCGCCGGCCGGGCAGGGGCTCTCGAGGCGGAGCGGCGGGGACCCTGCAGCCGGGGGCTAGGGGACGTGGCAGGGTCCCCTGGCCAGCGGAGCCTCCTCTGCGCGGGGTCCGACAGCCCCGGGCCCCCCGGCAAGAGGGCACGATGCCCCTGAGCCCCCACTCGTGGCACCTCCTCGGAGCACCTGCGAGCAGCACCTGCCCTTCGCAGAGGGGAAGAGTCGGTGGAACAAAAGCAACTTCATCCGCTCGATTCAAGTGGGAGAAATAAAACAAGTAACTGCTGGGTTGTTTCCTGGGTGTGAATGGACAACACTGACATCTACATCGGCAAGCAATCGGAGGATATACATTATTTGGAAGGAATAGTTCCAAATGTTCGGGACTACTGAAAGACAAAAAGAAAGAAAAAAATTGCCGGACAGTTTTTCATTTGAATCCTATTAGTGTCAATAAACCATAAGTAAATCGTGAGAGGACGGTGCGAGAAAACACTTCAGCCATTGGCAAAGCTTCAAAAATTGTTTTGAAATGGGTTGAGTAGGTATTGAAATTGGTCCGTCAGCATAAACACGAAATAAATTAATTCCCTTGCTATAACGCCAACTAGTCTTTAGAAGAGCAATTGTCTCCGTTTTTTACAGAAATGTGATAGATAAAACACCTGATTGCGATAACAATGCACTTTGTATGGCTTCTTTCCTGTTTTGATTAAACGGATTCTAGGCATATATCTGGGAGCATATGTGTTTAATCACTCTGAAAATAACATTTTAAAATCAGAAACTTAATAAATAAATAGATTCAGTGTGCATTTTCGTGATAAATTTAATTCACGAAGAAGCAAATTATCCTCATATAAACATGGGGTATCAAATTCTCTCGAGAGGAATATAGACGCATATATTGTATATATTAACATACATATAATTAATATGTATTTGTTTCCAGAGGAGGCAAGTGGAAATATACATAACACACAATGACCAGGCAAAAATCACACCACAATAGCGCACAGAGTGTGACCGGAGTAAAGAATGCAAGTCCCTGCAAAACTCCCACGCTGCAATATTGTTTGGGAAATATAGGAGAATGGTTAATAGGTAATATCAAAATGCAATTAGTTTGATTATTTACATGTCAAGGGTCGTGCAGGGAAATGGCTCTTTTTTTCCTTCTTCTTCTTAATGCAAAGCCAGCCTTCTGAGCTCCTGGTAAAAGCAGGCAGACTAATAATATTTTTAAAATTGTTTGTACATTTTCTACAATTTGTAGTTTCGAAAGGTCTGTTTCAGCGGGAAAAAATAATTAGGGGAAGAGAAGAGTGGAAAACGGGAGGCGATAAGAAGAAAACCTGCCTTTGTTCCCTCTGGTTATTTTCTAATAATTATTCTGACCATTGTGACAAAGTAGCAGTTAAGGATAGATTAGTGTAAATAGCGTCGCATTTCACTTGCAAACCTTGCAACTTTCTGGCCCAAGCCTTGCCATGGTGTTTGTTTCTCCCCTTCACCTCAAACAGAAACTCATTGAGATTTCAGATCTTTGAACTTTGGACAGATCAAACTGCCAGCCCTCACCTTTGTCTCCAGTCATTAGGATTTAAGGCATATGTAGCCTCATGGCAGAATCCATTTGTCTCTACAAGGGAAAAAAGTCCTCACTTTCCCCTCACCCTAAAATTCCTGCATTTAGTTGAATTCATAGAAAGGATCATTTTCTGGAATGGCGCCTCTGCTGCGGTAGCATTGCTCGAATGGGCTTTGCTCAGGCGAGTTACTTGAGGGGAAGTTCGTAGTTGTTTTGCTATTATTATTGTACAATCTGTAACCTGATTTTTCACTTGAAAAATCCCTACACCTGCTTGTTATTCCAAGGGTGAACTACCAACAGACAGGGTATTATTATTATTATTATTATTATTATTATTATTATTATTATTATTATTATTACTATTCCAGCCAGCAGGCGGAACACGCTCTGAACCGGAGCGTTGCTGCATTCCCCTCTGCCCGACGCTCGCCCAGCCTGTGCCCCGCAGCAGGGGAAGCTCTGCAGCGGCGCGGAGGCGACGGGAGCGGGCGGGACGGGCCCCGGTGCGGATGGCACTGACCTCCCTGCCCGTCCGGGTCTTCCCCCCGGTCTCGGCAGCCCAAGCCTTGCCCAGCGGACGGCGTTGCCCTCTTTTGGTTCACTCTAGCTCAGGGTTTGGGACCCTCGCCTGCCTTTACTGAGTCGCCCGAGGGACTAGAGGGGATCGGGGGTCTCCAGGTGGGTATGTTTCTGGGGACGGCACTTTTGCCTCCGAAATCGGGCCCGTTCACACGCCACTTGGCAGCGAAAGAGTGTCGAGTCCGCCGCCGTCCGGTAGAGAAGCCACCTCCATGATCTGGAGCGGGGACATCCCCTTGGCGGTCGGGTCGCCTCTCGGCCAGGAGCGGTCAGGGGGAGGTGCCCGATGCCCCCGGGGCTGGCGCCCGCTCCGGTGAAGGGAGGGCTCCGGGAGGTGCCCCTGAGAGAGGGACCCGCGCCATTCCGCTCCCCGCCAGGCTATCTATCAGAGCACGGGGGAGCAGGCGTGCTCCCGGGGACTCTCACTTCACTCCGAGCCTGCCCGGGCACCGAGGCGCAGGGCAGCCTGCCCCGGGACTGGGATCTGGCCCTCTCCAGCAGCCACGTCTATAGCAAACACCGCCTTTGTGCCCGATACCTCTAAGTGCTCCCTAATCATCTACGTTTGCCATCTACTGCGCAATAGCTGAAATATATTTCCCCCTTTATTCCTTCAATTTCCCGAGCCTGCCCGGCGGGTTGCTAACGCACATTTCCTCTTCTTATGACCGACAGAGAATGTAAACATGTTGGTAACTAGGAGGTGGGCCTCATTCTGCAAACCGGGATCTCTCCATAGTGACTCTCAGTAATGACCTCTTTAGCATAATAAAGCCCGGGGGGCGGGGAATCTTTGAACTGCGGGGCAGGAGATTGGAATAAGAGCATGTCTGAACTTATTCAAATGTATGCAACAAGTTTTCTAGTTCTAAGGTTATCGGATGTGAACAACAGACTTTTTACCTCTTGTTTTTGCTTGCCTGGTTGCTTTATCTAAGGAAATACTTTACCGACTTCAGGTATGTCATTAACTTATATGAAATAGAAGGAAATAACAAGTGACAAAACCAAGTCCCGAATCCACACTTAGTCCCGAAAAACCCAAAACCACTTTTCCCCTCAAACCCCCAGCAAACTAATAATACAGATTCTTGTTTAGAGAGGGGGATGCCCTCCAAGCGCAGGGCAGCAGACCTAACATCACGGCCACCAGGAGCCCGGGCAGAACGAAAAGCGAGCAGAGGTGACGCAGCACATCTCACAGAGGGCCCCCTTTTCTCCCTCAGCAGAGCCCGTGGTCGGTGCACACCGCTTGCCCGTCTCTGCCCCGTGGACACGAGCAAGCCAAGAGCCAGGGAGAATACCTTCGGGTCTCCCTTAAAAACACTCCCATCGCTGCACCGGTGTCCAGAGGACGGGAAAAAAAAGGAGCGGCTGGACGGTGCCGAGCAGAGCTCTCCCCACCCCACCCCCCGGGCAATTGTTCCCTTGAGCCCCTATTAATGCGGGACATATGTTATCCACAGGCAGTAGGCAGCGGGAAGACTTCGCCATCTAACTTGTTGCTCAACTTACGAGGCGGTTCTCATCTTCTCATCAAAAGCCGCCGGTCTTTCTTCTGCCGTATGGACAAAAATGTGAACAACAATGCCCGCCTCCCTTCACTTCAAAAGCTGCCAGCGCAGAGGCTACCCAGAGAATTTTCTCTCTGCCTTTCATTCCCGGTTTGAAAAAAGGCACTACAGGGCCAAGGCGCTCCTAATACTCTTTGATGGGGATTGAATTCATTATCTCCAATAACACAATTGTGCTTGGCCAACGAAAAGAGCAAAGTAATACTCATCTAGAATTAGAGAGCAGGGCTCAGAAGAAAGGGAGCGGGAGGGTGGTGAGGGGGTGCATTTCAAAGGAAAGGGGGGGAGAGAGGAGTGTAATGAGAAAACACCTATATCACAAATCGGCTTGAAAGGAGGGGGTCCTCCGAAGTTTAAATTGCAGAAGTGTATTAAGTGGCGGATTGTACGGCTCCAGGCATGTTGGTGGTCTGACTGCGCATTCCTCCTCCGCCGACCAAGCCGGCAGCAGTGGGCTTGGAGGTGCTTGACATTTCCCTCCAGGAGCGGCCCCGGGCCCGGAGAGTTCCGCAGCTCCTCTCCCTCCCAGCCCCGTGCCAGCCGGGCCGCGGGCGGGGGTCGCGGGCTCGGGGTTTGCCCGGGCGCAGCGCGGTGCCCGCCGCCCCTCGCCGCTCTCGCTGGCTGCGGGCACGCAGCGGCCGTGGGAGCTCCACGGGCACAGAGCAGCCAAGCAAGCAAACAGGGCTCTGCTCCGGCGTTCCCCGCCTCCTCCAGGGTCCGCAGCGATACCCAGGAGCCTGTCCCGGAGGTCGGGGTGGGGTGCACCATCACATCCCGACACCGTCCGGGGCAACGGGAATGCAACAAACCGAGGGCCGCTTTTTGCGAGGGCGGCGGGTGCAGCCCGGGCTACCGCTGGCCCAGCGGAGGAGGGAAAGGGATGGAGGAATGAATGAATGACGGAGCGGATGAATGAATGAATGAACGAATGAAGCGAATGAATGAATAACGCATACACAAATAAATAAATAATAGAGCACAAAAATCAACCGATTGGAAAACCGCTGTGTTAATATGAGAGATTAAAATATTTGCCTGTTTGGCTTCCAGCGTAAATGTTTTCTATCGGGTGTTATCCAAACAGGCTAATTTTCAAGGCCAAGCAAAATACAGCAATGAGAGGCCAAAGTCATTGCACGTACGGCGGGCGGTGATGGGGCCCGGGGCGGGTGCATTACACGCGTGTCAGCGGGCGCAAGGAGCGGCGGCCAGATGAGCTGGAGGCGCAAACCCCCGCGTCTGACGCGTTTCTGCGCACCGACAAACACGCATCCATCCCACCACCGAACCCGTTCGTGTTTCCGAACTTCCCAGCGCCAGCTGCAGGAGCCCCATAAGAGCTCATGCAAGTGCAGAAGTGGGAGCCGCCAGAACCCCCAGAGACGCTTTTCCGAGGCAATGCCCTCTTAGGCGTTGGCAGCCACGCGGAAAGGGCCCAGCAAATCGCATCGGTCACCCAGAAACTGCCTGCCTTCTCTGCAGGTTCAGAGGGACGCCACACTTCCCAAAAGTCAAATTGCGCCCTGGGGAACACGAGCTGTTCCAGCCCACCCGAAACGGGGAGCTTGGAACCTTCAGCCGGCCACACGAGTGCTTCTCTCTGGCAATAGGAAATCTCATCACCTTCGTTAGCAGGTTTGCCCCAGAAGGGACACACTGGCCAAACGAGGGGACAGGAGGAGAGAGATGACCTCCTCCAGCCCCCGTGGGGGTTTCATCATGTGCAATAATGCTGACCCTGTCACCTTTCCTCTTACAAGACAAAGCTGACCTTCGCAGGACTGATTTCAGTGGATCCACACTCATCCTTTTAAACACTCCCTGGGCAGGGGGTAGATTTTTTCTTTTTTCTTTTCCTAATGAGTGTGACCGAGATTACACGAACCTCAGTAAAGTCCGAGGTTCAAGGATTTAGAATATTCCCACTTTGTAAAGTATCATAGAAGTGGGTGGTTGGTTGGGTTTTTGTGGTTTTGTTTTGTTTTCTTTTTTTTTTTTTTTTTTGGTTTTGTTGCTTTTTGTTTTTTGGTTTTTTGGGTTTTTTTTTTTTAATTTGAGGGGAAGGGGCTCCTTATTTGTTTAAAAAATTTAAAGAGATTTAGATAAGGCATTTGCTCCCAGGGAAAGCAGTATTAAAATACTTGTGCTTTCTGCAAAAGTAGAAGCAGACTTCACATTGTTTCTGCTGGGGTCTGTTTAGACCAAGCATACACTTTAACTGGCTAACTGGGCATTTTACAGTTTGTAATTTACCTCCCCACGCATAATGACTTCTCCAAAGTGTACATTAAATGACCGTATAGTTCATGTCCAAGAATTACTCTTTACAAGACTGCTTACCTTAACGATCAATGTGCCATTTATACTTTTACACAATAGACTTTAATTGTTACAAGGCTGTCCTTTGGTCCATGTGAAATAATTTGTTTTGTGCCATAGCACAAACAGGGGATTAGGAGTTCAGGTAAGGAATAAGCAGCAGCAACAACTTAATTCCTAGGCAACAAAGATCCTGCTTTCACGCCAGATTTCTTTCTAGTAAAAAGGAGAACACTGCACCATCTCCAGCTCCCTGGACCACTCAGCCATTAGTTAGCCTGTATTTCTTTCTGGTTAAATCTCTCCCGGGTTTCGTGCCCTTCATCCCTTCCAGAGCAAAAAGTTGCGTGAAATGCTATGCAGTGCTAAGTAAAAATAAACACTAGAGATTCACCAAATTAAACAGAATTCCTTTTTTTTTAAAAAAATCATGATTTAACAGCGAGAGGTCAAAGGCAGCTCTGCAGATCTAATGTTTAGTATTCTGTTTTTCCAGTGAGATTGGTACAAAGGTTTCTGTATTTTAAACTATCACTTCCATCTGGAATCACAGCTGATTTTTTCCCCTCCTGCAATTACCAGCATATCCCAAATTCAGGTAAAAACTGTAAAAACCTGACAGGTTTAGGACAAAGACCCTCTTTATTTCCCAGTGTCTGGGCACTGGCAGAGCATTGTGGTGGCCCAATCCTCACCCCTCACCTCTGCCAAGCAGTGGATGGCTCGGGGACACACACACCTGGGTTTCCTTGGGTGTTTCAGCAGAATGAACAACCTGTGTACACATGGCAGGCAAAGCCACTCAGAACATTCCATCTTTGAAAATGAACCCAACAACAAATGGATCCTGAGCTTCAACATTTTTGTGACAGCTTTAGCCTGTTACAAAACTGGCCCAGGCATTAGCAGTGATGGATGAAATGGGGCTGGGGCCTGGGGGTGTGTGTGCCCTGTGGGCTCCCACAGTCCCCTTGGGTGTGGGACACCATGAGGAGAGACATGGGCAGTCTTAGCCTGGCTCCTTCCAATGTCCTGCTATGCTCAGATGTCATCCCCTCACTTTCCAGGATGCTGGTGCCCTTTATCAACACCTAAAGTGGGAATGACTTGCTCAGATGATGGTCTCCTCAAAAATTAAATGAGGGACATACAAATTGATGCAGTAAACACCTTTTGTGTGCCCATATAAGTGCAAGACACTAGGTCAAACCCACTCGAGATCCAGAATGGATAGGTGAGACAACCAAGAGGTACATAGCAATACTCTGCTGAATGATTGAAATATCCAAATGCTTCTTCTTTCCTCGACACAGTCCTCAGAACAAAGTCATCCAAGATCACCCTCTCAATACCAATAATTGAGGGAAAGAGGTGTTTAAGGTTGCTGAAGGTTGGCTGGGAGGCCACTGGGATGCAGATGGTTTCTTCTCATCCATTTTCAGCAGCATAGTTCCATGGGTTTCCTTCTGTTGCTTCCAGGAATCGGGGAGACCAGCCTTCTGATGAGCTTCTTCCCCACTGGGAGAGTCTCACACACCAGCACACACACACAAACAAGCACAGACACACACACAGAGAACTGGGCTCTGAGCTTTCCCAGAGGAGGGCTGCACTGAGAGGTCACCTGCTTAATGCAGGCTCCTGGAGAGACAAGTGTCTGGGCCTCTGCCATGCTCAAGCCAAGCCAAGGCTGGAATTACCTTAGTGCCAGATGCAAGAGGTCTTCAGAGCTGCTTCCAGCCTTTGGTCATCAGCTCTGTATCAGGGACTGTTGTTTCACTCTGTTACAGAGAGGGTTACAACCTATGGGTTACTGGAATGTAATAAGTAAATAAGACCTAATTAAATAATAGCTGTTCTAAGTGCCTCAAGGAGATACAGAGCGCTTTAAAGGATGGAACTTTCACATATTCTCAGATAATAGGGTCATCTGCACAGTAGTTCTCAGTTCACAGTAGGTTTTTGGCAGATGCATATTCAACTGAGAAGCTGGAACATTTCAGCCTACTGTGCTGGCTTAAAGGTTTGTCAACTCCTTTAAGTTTCTGGTAAGAAGAAATACTTTAATATATATTAATGTGTTTTCTAAGTCATAAATATGTTCTCATTGTATATATTGCCTTCATACTAGAAATGCTGGAATAGAATAAAAACAATGGTATATATTAATCACATAAGATATGCATGGAGAGGAGTAATACCTTTTTACATTTGTAATTTCAGAAGGAGAGAGGTCACTGTACTTAACCAGGTGAATCGTTTGTGACTGGGAAATCCAAGAACAAATAATCAAAATATATGTATTTTGGCTTGAATAATTCTTAGCAGCCAGATCCTCCAGACTGCAACAAATACACAGCACACGTCGATGAGGTAAAGTATGACAGTGTTGTTCCCATGCCAGTAACATTAGTAAGGAAAAAAATTAAGAAGAGGGAAAACCACAAAGAAAACATTCAAAAAAAGAGGAAAAAATTTCTCAATTTTCCCCTCAAAGTATCAATAACGCCTTTCAATATTGAGCTGCAAACCACAGCTAAACCCCTATGAAAATAGTCAATACACAGACACACGAGGACACAGAGCTCTTTAATTTCCTGAAGACAGGCTAGAGCTCTCCTCAGCTGCAAGGACCTGCGCTCTATAGGCTTTGCGGTTTGGCACAGGTTCAGCCTGAGCCAGAATGAGGGAGCGGGACACTTAGAAAATTAAAGATCTACGTAGGGAAAAAAAAAAAAAAAAAAGAAAGTTTTTCCAATATAACACCGTTTTAATTACAAATTTATTGCTCGGCTTACAAAACACGGGGGCGCCTCGAAACGCTCAGAGGAGGAATTAGCGCCGGGGCGGACCTGACGTTTGTCACGGCGGCGGGCCCCGGGCCGCGCTGCCCTCGCTGTCCCGCGCGCCCGCCGGTGTCCGAGCGGCGGCCGCGGCCCCTCCCGGGCGGGGCGGGCCGGGCCGGGCCGGGGCGGCTCCCGGGCGGCGCTGAGGCCTCGTCGCCAGCCCCGGCGCCCCGGGCGGAGCGCGCTGGGCGGGGGGCCCCGCACGCCGCCCAAGGGGGATTTCCCGCTCACGGCCCCCCGTGTGTGGGGCTTCCGACGGCGGCGGGGGATTACCGGCGCCGGGACGGGGGCGCTGCGGCCGGGACTGCGGGCAAGGCGAGCGACGGGCCGAGGAACGATTCCCGGCACGGCGGGGCTGCTCCCCTCCAGCCCTCCCGCTGCAGAATGCGGGGGTTCCGCATCGGTGTCAGCCCGTGCCTGTGTCGGGAGCCACACGCTCCTACAAACACGGGTTCAGCGCCCCCGCCCCGCCAGATCCGGCTGCTGAGCCGGCTCCGGCCCAGAGCTGCAGGCAGCGCCCGGTCAGGGAATCCCCTCACGGCGGGCAGCGGCTGGAGCGCACGGCTGGTCCGCACGCTGGGGGATTTACTCTTCCTCTTCCTCCTCCTCCTCTTCCCGCTGCCAGCCTAGCCCCGGAGCGAGCCTGAGGCGCCCGCGGCAGCCCTGGGGCGCGGAGCCGCCTCCCCCTGGGCCGCGCTCCCCCCGCGGGGCTGCCGCAGCCTCGCTGCCCCTGGGCCGCTGGCCCTCCCAGCACCACTGAGGAGCCGGGGAAGCAGCTCCCTGGGGGGTGGGTATCCACTAAAACTGCCTACCTGCCTGGAAGGTTATTTATTTATTTATTGACTGTTCTTCTGGTCTGTGGTTTTCTCAAAATAAATGGAGGACTGCCCCCTCCCCCAGTACCCTTTATCTAAGTCGGACTTAAATATATGCCAATGGGCCCTGTTATAATCATGAAATCAAGCCACCTCCATGCCAACGGGTTTGTCGTGTGTGTGAAAATGCCAGTCCCGTCGAGGGTGGATGTGAAATCTGATCTTGCTTCAGTCTCAGCTGAAAGAAATGATTCATGCTTGACCGTGTCTCCTTGATATTTCTTATTTCGACTTTTCCTGCTTCCTCTGTCCTGTCTCCTGGTTAACACTCTTTCCAAGGGGTCCTTCAAACACTCGAGGATTGCAATAACAGTGCTATAGTCAAATATTTCCTTGAAGGGTTTTATTATTGGGCTATCTAGAACAAAAACAAAAGGCATTTTTCAAAACATCTCTTTAAAAGAAAAGCAGACAGAAGTTGTTAAAATAAAGGAGGTTACATGGCAAGCCACTGGTGCATTTAACAGTATCCTCTCCTTCTGAGCTGCCTAGTATTTGGTCTTTATTTCAAGAAGCCATTGTGAATGCCTGATTGCTGCCTTCAGTTTTAAGGAGTTTGCTCCCTAGGTGATGGACGCTATTTTGCTAGCAGGGGTGGCACTGGACATTGTCCTTAGCCAGATGTCAGCCACATCTGCAGGCAGGTGGAGGAAGGCAGCACTTAACACAAAGGGTTGCGAGTGTGAGGAATTCAGGCTCAAAGACCCTGAACAACCGGGGAGGTGGCCTGTGCCTGTAGAGAATGACAGAAGCAGGGATGAGAATGATGAGCAATGAGGGTTTGGAAGAAAGACTGAGGACATGGAAGGAAGGGATATAAAGCAGACTGTAAGCAGGGGAAAGTGGACCATGTGGTCACAAGTCAGGAGAACTGAGGGTGCCAGGAAAGGCGTGATGACTGCAGAGAGCAGATGGCTGATAGGGGTTAGGGGACAACGTGAGTGTGGACCACACCTGGAGCAGCTGTCTGCCTTTTCTAGGAAGTAAAAAATAATAGGAAAGCAATCTACTGGCTGTTGCCCCCAGCGCAGACAACAGGAGACATACAGTGGAAGTCCGCCTCTGAACAGCAAACAAGGAAGCTTGCTTTTTTATGTGTGTGTTTAAGGCTGAATTTGACCTCGAGCTGATGTCATGCAAATCAAGGGCTGTCTGCTTCCCTCTAAAAGGCAAAAGAAGTCCAAGGAATCAGCCTAAAATGAAGAGCTACTTATGTTTGAACATCTCCTGGTTTGGGGAGTCCAGAGAGGCTGAGTCAGGGGCTTCAGAAGCTGCTGTCACCTTTGCCTGGGGTCAGAAATAGCCACTGCTGTTTATTTGCAATTTGCAATACACACTAGGCCATTTATAAACCTGTGGAAGGACAGTCCCTGCTGCTGCACTGTGCAGTCTAAGGATTTGCAAAATGGGATCACTAGTGTTTCTTGGTATTATAATGTCACAGTGTCTCCAGGTTGGTTTCAAAGCATGTAAGAGCATGTGGAGAGCACTACTGCAAAAGTTACAAAGCTATAGGCAATAGAGACTCAGGTTAGATAAGGGGCTGGCTGGGTGGAGCTGGTGAACAATGCACGAAAGTGCTTTTCTTTCACTGATCTTGGTTCAAATTAAGGTTAAATTCCAAGGGGAGTGTATTTTTTTTCCCTCTCTCAATCTCTCTCTCTCTCTCTCTCCAGGAAGAGGTTTTAAAGGCCATCATTTTCAGTTAAAAAAAAAAAATCACAAAGAAAGATACATGTTAATACAAATGTAGCATTCCACAGAGGGGAGCCAAGAGCTGTGGGTGTCGCACCCACGGCTTTTATTCAGCCAAAGCGAGTTCAGCAGTTTCAGCACCTGGCAGGAGCAGGATTGATCCTGCTGTCAAGAAATGGCTATAGTAAAAGCAAGACCACTTACATGCCACAGAGTCTGTACAGAAAAAATGCTGATATACAGGAGTGGGAAAAGGGATTATGGAAATAATACACAGAATTCAAGTAATTTTTACTGAAACGACACACTTAATTTGTGTGGCTCAGAAATCATTACCTTTACCCTTGTAAAAAAGGTATATTAACATCTAATCTACGCAAGTATGTAACAGAAGGAACTAGAATATGAATTTTTCTATTAAAGATATGAAGCTTGGTGCTGTAACTAAAGGAAAATGCAACAGGGCTTCCAGGTTGCTACTCTTAGACCTGCTTTTGTTGGAGTGGGGGGAGAAAAGTAAAAAGGAAAAAAAAATCTGGATCAGCTTCTTCACAAAGGAAACTTCACAGAATTTATTTTGCAATCTGTCCATCATTACTTTTCTGCTTTAGAGCTGGTGTTTCAGGGTGCTGCAGCAGATTCTGTGTCCTCCCAAAATTTGAAAGCAGAAAGTGGTCTCTCCTGTGATAAGAGCTCCCCAAAGCGCAGGGGCAAAGGTGGCACACATTTAATGCTGGCTTTTCTTTGGTATGACAAGAGCTCTTGAAAATCAATGGGGAAATCTGTGGTCTTGATGCTGTGAGATAGTACAAGTTTGCTGTAGGGGAGTTCCTGGCTCTCAAAGGAGTACACAGAACCTCCTCCCACAGCCTGCTCGCTAACCAGAGAGAAGCAGTCAGTTCTGCCATGCTCACGGGCCTTTGCCCTCCCTGTGGCTGCTCTTGTCTTTAAAGGTAAATGAGACATCAAAAAATGTTATATGCCAGTACGAACTACCATTTCCCCCTCAGCTATATGATCTATGTGCCTCATACATGGTACACAACACAAATCCACAAAATACAAGCTTTTGTTTTATGAATTTTGTCTCTTTTTCCCTACCAAAATAAAATATTTTGGCCTACCAGTACGATGAGTGCCTAATATTAACCCTCAGTAGCTCCTCATTACCATTAGAAGGCTGGAGCAGGGACTTGAGAATGATTGCTTCATGTGTCTTATGGCTGTGCAGCCCAAGGTAGCTCTGCTGGCTGTATTTTAAGCAGTATGTTAACATTCTTAGGAATACTTTGGTCAGAAACCAGAGCTATTCCATGTCAGCCCACCTATACAACATTTAAGTGTCCCAGAGCACAAAACATTGCTTAATTGAACAGTAGTAGCTTAGAGTCCATCAGTGCCATAGCTGATCATCAAATGCAGCTGATGATCAAATTATTGATGGACTCCAAAGCTAAGTTACCAGCTGGACACTTTTCCAGCCATGAAGGCAGAGACTGCTGCCAGGTAGAACAAAAGTCAAGTGAATTCAGAGTTCAGCCTCACAGATGAGAAGTGTCTGCTAGGGAAGATGGATACTCAGTGCTGGTATTCAGCTCTGCAGATTTTTTGTTCCTATGATATCCTTCCCCACGTCTTTGAGTCCTATTTTTGACCTCCTCTTTCTTAACCAGCATTAGTGTAGTGTTTCTCACCCCCTTTTCACGAACAGTGCAGTGTAACTTTTCCTACTCAGCAACTGTCATCCCTTCCTGCCAGCCCTAACTGCCTCTTGGCATTGCTCCCTCCCTGTCATCCTCATGCCAAGAACAGCCTCACCCCCACTCTGGGAGCACAGCAATATTCCAGCCCATCACATCTGCCCCCCAACTCACTTCTTTCCATTGACATTCCACTAACCTCTACCCAGCCACTATTCTTACCATCCTTTGACATAGCTCAAATTACAGTGTAATTAAAATCACCATGGAACACAACTAAACCAACAAGATTAACTACACAATCACTTTGGGATTTTTTTTTCAGCAGCCTTAAAAGACATCTACCTGGCTTCAGCAACTCTGACTTTCAGATGGTTGTGACAAGGATATATTTCTTTCCCTATTGGGCAAGATTTATGGTCTAGCAACAAAAATCCAGGATGTAGGCATCACTATTAATGAAGCAGAGTTCACTGAAACAAGCTTCCTAAATCCATTTTACTACCTTTCCCCCTCTTTTTTTTTTGTATTACTCTTTTATTACTGTTTTCTGCCTCAGATAGTTTTTTCTCTAGTCTCTTCCACATCCAGAAATTCTTAGAAAGGAATGGAAATAAACACTCTGAAGGGCTGTCTAGGACAAGGAGCACAAGGTCCTGGGGTGAAGCTGTGGCTTAGAGAACGAGCCCACTCCTTGAAGTCAGGAATGCGCACAAAAATCAGCTCTATATAGACCACATCTGAATGCAGGAAAAGGGTGTTGTGTGCAAGGAAAGCATCTGCATGTCCAAGAATTAGAAATGCCTTACTGTCTGAGCAATAAGTGGTATCAGGGGGAAGTAAATTGCTCTTTGAGTTCTCAGGAAAAGAAAGCATAATGGGAGCCATAGGTCTGAAGCTGAAAGAAGACATGCTAGAAAACAAGTTCAACAGATCATCCGTGCAGTCCTTCATCACAGATCTGTAATTCCCCACACATTTGTAGTTCCACCTGAAGGCCTGGGACTTCAGGTGTTACAAACCAAGGAGTGCTGGAACTGATGTAGCTGTGGTTGTTATCCTGGTTTCCTAGGACAAGTGCAGCTGGAAAGCAGGAGTAAGTCAAAAATGAGGAGCCTGCCATCTGCTTTTTTGTATGTTGATTCTATAGTGCTTCTCACATTTATGATGTGTAATAGCTTTCAAGCTTTTAAAAGCTTTTTCTTTGGGGTTGAAATATGCTACATGCACGTATTATAATCACCATAAATTGACATGGCAGCTAGCTAGGTACCTGTGCTGTATATCAATCATTAAGGTAAAAGAGTAACTGAATAGGAACTAAAGACATAACTTACAGGTTTTGCAAGCGGGGGGTGGGGCAGAAGGAGGGAACAGGACATGCCTATGACAGGTGGTGGTATATCTCCTACACATCCTGGGTCAAGAGGGTAATATGTGGTTCAGCCTGCCAGACCTCAGCTTGCTTTACCACTAGGGGAAAGCAATAGTCATAGCACCTAGTCAGACACCTGCAGCAGGTGGTTTTGGAAGAGCTCTAAGAGGATAAAATGTCAATAGCACTGAAAAAAGCCAGACTTTTAATGAGATAGTAGGTAGCAGGTCGCTGAAGAGTTGGCTCTACAGGAAATGAGGCTGTGTGAGGGTAAAGTTCTGGAGAAAGCACCTCGTAACATGCAAGGCTGGTCATTTGCAGACCAGATTTCAATGAATGGAAAATTACAAGGATAATGCCATTACTGGAAAACAGGGTAGATTGTTACAACAGACAGTTGTGGATTTTGAGAAAAATCTTGTGGGATTTAAAAAAAACACCCACTGATGAAGTGCATTTTCTTTAGGCACAAGTAGTTCAGATTTATAAGAGTCTTACTCTAGTGGATGTTAGAACTTTGGGGAAATAAAACTATCCTCAGCAGACAGGTAAAATGTGGAGCAAGCCTGGCATTTAACTGCTTGAAAAGCAATTGAGCTGAGTTTCTCCATTATGAGATCAAAGAAGAGCAAAACCTTCCTGAGCTTGATTCCAGTATGTGCTGTGGTGGTCGTTACTGTACTCAAAGGTTTGGTGCTGCAGCTGTGCAGATTTGAGCAGTCCCTCTCACTGACCACACATTTCCCTGGGCATTGGCAGCACAGCCCTTAGCCAAGCCTTTGCTTAACACATTGCAGGGTGAGTTTGTGCATCTTTGTCCTTGCTTCTCCTGCATTTCAGGCTCTCAGGAGGGGAGTAAACTGCAGTCCCCAAATACTACAAACAGGTGCAGTTAGTCCCATATGCAGCGCCTTTGGGACAGAAGGTGGGAGCAAACCCTGTTTTGTGCAAAAGGCCAGGCAGACAGACATCTCTGAAGAGCAAATTATGAGGCAAACTTTACTCAGGGTGCATCTATAGCAATGTTTTCTTTATATTGAGGGTGTATTTTAAAAGCCACTCTCCCATCTGGCTTCACTTTCTGTGCTTTGATTCATGTCCCAGAGCAGTCTCAATGCACTCAGGATCCCACAGAAATGACACAAAACTGAGAGATATGATTCTACTGCCTGTCACCAGGCAGCCCAACCCAGGGATTTCTGTGAAGCCAGCTCCAAAGGTACAGCAGCTGGCTGTGGGGGCTACATGCCATCTTTTAGCTCTAGGGGTCTGCTTCTCCTGCACTGCCTGACCTGGTAATCCAGACTTAGTCTCAGCTCTTCCAGCAGAGGTGCAGCTGCCAGCTGAGCACAGCCCTGGTTCTTGCATCTGTGATAGGTTCCTCACTCTAGCAAGCATGTACAGAAACACTGAAAGTAGTGCAACAAGCAGATTCTCTGAATGACTTGGGCTGAGACTTGATTGCCTGTGTAAATCAGAGATGACATTGGGCACAGTTAGGCCTTGGCTGTTGGCAAGCCTGGGTATGGTATTAAAGACTGGCTTCCAGTTCTCTGTGGAAATGCAGGCCAGTGGTTCCCTGTCTGCTGGGACCACACAGCCAGACAGAATCTCAAGACCCTACAAAGTTTTGCAAAGCACAGTCACCTTTACCTTTCCTCCCTCCTTTTCTGTCCTGAGCTCTCTTTCCCTTTGTCCACTTGACCGGCACGTACAGCACCGCCCCTCCTGGCCACAGCTGGGCTGATCAATTCCCATCTGGCTGCCTTCCATGGGGACCTGTTCAATTAGGGAAAAATATAGTACAGGAGATGTCTGGGCCCAAGCAGTGAGGTGGTCTAAAGGCCCAAGTGAGGATGTCTGTCTTGGCAGTACGTGTATGTGCACCAGGCAAGGAATCCTGCACCCGTGGGGAAGGGGGAATGTGAGCCTAAGCAGCAGAGGAGACACCCCTGCCTTCATGGTGCTGCTGCTACAGCTCAGTTACTGCACACAACGCATCCCACAGGATGATATCCCTTGTGGGAACAGTCTGGCCCTAAGACCACACTAACCTTTCTGAGCTCCACTCCCCGTGACAGATCCCCTAGAAATCCAATCATTTCCACTTGTATCTACAGACGCCCTGAAACTCCACAGGTTCCTCTTTGTCTCCAAGGAAGCCACTCTCCCTTCTGCACAGCTGAACATTGCTGCAATTCACAAAAGCAAAAACCCAAAGTAAATTAGGATGATACAATTCAGTTTTGTTGAGTCTCCAATATAGTCCATGGAAGACGTACACAGTTCCAGAGATTTTTCCAGATTTTTGGCACAGCAGCCAAATATTGCTTCCCCAAGCAGTCCAGCAGGGATACTATTTGTGTTAAGAACTACAAGATTCCAAAATTGGTTGCCAATATGACTTTATAACTTGTCTTAAAGCAACTACTGAATAAATAAATGACACCAAATGACCCTGCTAGAGACAGGGCCCTTGGTTTTATTCACACAGTGGCAACTGATTTTCTTGGATAGCTGAGAATGAATCCCTGAGAGCTGTAAATTAGCAAGGACTAGATCTTCCAGACATTCCTAGTGGTCATCAGCCTGGTCCACTGGAAAGGCTGCAGCCTCTCAATCTGTTTGCCACTGCCTTCCTACACAGAGCTGCCCCACCTCTGGCCAGTCATGTAGCCAAAGTTCATTTGGGCACTTCTGCCAACTTAGGAACAAAATACTATTAAATTTTCTTTCAAATGTGTTCTGAGATTTACTGATGAAAACTGTGGAAGGGTTCAGATCCTACTAAATATAACTCAATGTTTAGTATTTAAATACAACTTTTTTGCGTCCTGTTTATATTGAGGAAACCTTAGCAATAGGACAACAGAAGTAGAGGGGACACTGGCGATTTTCATACTGATTATCTACCGACCAAACCAGGTAAGTGTTAATTAGAAATGTTTTATTTGAAATTTAGAACCAAGGTAGCTTGTTCTATCAAACACAAATTTAGTGAAAAAATAAAAAACCCCCAAATTTCAAATAAGTTCCTAGCCTTTTGCTGACATACCAACTTTAACCTTATTGAGACATCTACTTTCAAATATTAAACAGCTGCATCTTGCTTTGACTTCTGTGAAGTTTTAGAACTCCATATGTAAGCATAGAAAAGTATTTCTGCCACTCATTTTATCAAACTTTTCTCCTCTTCTAGGTCTGAAGCAGGGAAAGCTTCCGCAAATGCATATTTGGATTTCACCCAATTCTTTTTGGTGTTCTGCTCAAAATTTAATTATTATCTTGTACTTCAAAGACTGGTAGATTGTCAGGGCGAGGGAAAATATTCTCTGTCTAAAGCAGAAGACACAAAGCCCTAGTAATTTCGTATACCCTATTAAAGTACCAAATGGGATGATTTTAGTGCTATGAGCATGTATTGACAAAGACCATACAACTTGTTATTTTATTTCTAGTGAAGAAATGAATAAACTTTTTTATTTTACTGAGAAATATGTGAAATCTTGATTCTAAAGAGTACATCTAAATTGATAGCTGCATCCATTTAGACATACATCCACTCCAGTAGCCTCATTTCTCATAGATTGATTTTTGAGATGTTTAACTCCTTGACCATAACACCTGTGAAATAGGGGCACTACATCAGTGAGTCAAATAATCATGAACAAAGTCCTGTGGCTTCAGACAATAAATTAGAGTACCACCAAAGTAGCTTTTCATTTTTGCATCTTAATGTTTTGACCTTTCTTATAGGTTTGTTACTGAAATAAATTCTGTTAATACTTATTAATGAACAAATAAAACTGTTTCCATCCTTTGAATTCTTTGGGAAACCAATATATTTTTAAAGAGTGTGTGACATGTAGCGTGCATATCAATCATCACAAATTTATGTCATGTATCCTGCAAGGGCAATCCTAACCTTTTCTTTTCATGGCCACTGGGAACCAGTTGTGACCAATTCCATTGGTTCTATTTCTGTTTTACCATATGGAAATGGATCTGCATCTATCATGTTCAGAAGCTGTTCCAGCCATGGTGAACTCTGTCAACGTGGCACTGCACGGACCTTTGGGCCGAGGTCACCATGAGGGAACTGCCCAGCTGCCCCTGGTGAGGCTTCTCAGAAAGGAGAGTGACCCTCTGCAGCTGGCAGCTGCCTGGGCAGCACGCCAGAGCAGACACAGCTGTGACAAACACTGTGCTCAGCACTCCTGAGCAGGGACTGGCAGGTTTTGAACAGAATATGGTGATGTCAATGAATCAATTCTTAACATTTTGCATTTCAGTACAAGTTTCAGGTTAAAACTTCCAAGAAAATAAAAGTGGTGTTCTTTTGGAGGCTGTTTTTTTCGTGGTTTTTTTTTTTTTTTTTTTTTTTGTTTCATTTTGACTTTTTTCACTTGGACTAAACATTGCCCTTGCTCCTCCTTTCTGACAAAGGAAGGAAAAGAAAACCAAGTCAAGGACTGCTTTTCCTTTTCCTCAAGCTGTTATAATTCGTAGCTTTTCAGTCTATTTTCTTTATTGCCTGGCTTTGCACTCACCAGCAAAATTAGTACTTACTCATCACAGTATATAATAGGACTAAGAGAAAAGCACTGCAGGATTTGGTCCCACTATTACTGTGTTCCATTAATTTTACAATGAAGTCTTGGCTACCAACATAAAACCCTAAATTCTGAAAACACTTCTGGCTTTGTATTTCTGACATTTAGTTGAATAGAGTTACCAGGTACATGTTACCTTAAAATTGATTTTTAATGACAATATTTTATAATTAACAATAAAAAACCACAATCTGTACCCAACTTCTTTTGTAGACTATTTTAATAAAGGGATTATAAAATACAAAGGAGAGAGAGACAGGTAACCTGAGATGCAATTTTGGAATGCAAACTTTTAGTTCAAATGTGCAAGCTCAAACTTAACAAATGTTTAAAATATTTGAGTTTGTCAAATGGTGCCAAAATAAACCATGTCTTTTCTAAAGACTACATATTTAGCTAGGCACTGGCAATGTAAATCTTTCAACCATTTCAAGTATTTGTTTAAAAGCCTCCCAGAACACGTGGGCTCCCAACAAAACTGAAGAATGAAATGTTTAGAACACTGGAGCTCAACAGCTGACTTATAATCGACCTAATATGAGAACACTACTTTGTCTTCTTGAACTTGTGAATACATTTTATTTACCAATGCATGAGAAGAACAAACAGAGAAAGTCCAGTTGTGCAGACCTGATGTGAAACGTTACAGCGATAAGAGTCAGCCCACGAAAGGGAAACTGCCCAGCACTGATTTCATGTGCCTTGCATCTGATTCTTGCATGGGAGCAAAATCTTCAGCAGCAGAAGTTAAGAAGAAGAAAACTCAACAAAACCAACAGCCTAATTCTAATTGAAAGAACTAAAGGCACAGAGAAATCCTGACGTTTAGATGGTAAATTCATTTGTGTACATGGATTAAAGATGTTATAACATCTGGTAAGACTATATATAAAGTCAGTTTTGTAAAATGTTCCTGATTTGGAATAAACAAATAAATAAACATGCATATGACAACATACTGACATCACCAAACTATTTCAACATGATAGCTTATTTATAAAAACAGTTTTAATATTCCTTAACATTCATGATTAACTAGTGAATTTTACTTTGCCATTAATGTATTTAAAGAGGAACAAAACAGAATTCAGCTATAGGACTCCACTAACAAGACTGAGCTGTCTTTAAACTTTTCAGTATCAGCAGTTTTCTCAACACAAGTACAGAAAGCCATGCCACCATTTTCAGCTGCGGGCTGCATGAAAAATAGTACTAAAAGACTAAAGGTCCACAGTTCTTTTCTGTTAAAGTTGATTTGTCACAATATTGTTAATTAGTGAGGGCTTAGGGAAGGCTTACTAGGAATATAATTACAGTGCTGAAAAGCATTAATAATGCTCTTATCCCGAGCCAACATGATGCTATTTACATATTTTACCCTGGCATATACCAGAAATGGCTCCCAACGCATAACGTACTGCAGGATCATCAAGAGAAAGACACAAAATCTCACAGGGGAAGAATATTTCTGAATATCTCTGCTCTATTCAAGACAGCAGGGACCCTAATTTGACCAGTAATTACAGCTGTCACCATAAGATGCACCTATGGTGAGCCATCTTTTATCATGAACTGTTTTTCCATCAGGAGGGAAATGAATTGCTACTCCTGGTACATAATTGGATGCAATCTCATCTTTCTCACATATATTAGGATAGAAGTGACAATTGCATTTGTCTGTTGTATGGGAGCAGGCTTCTTTTCACTTTCAGAGCTCTGCACAGGCATCAATCAGTTCTCAATGAATAATCCATATGATAAGCCCATTAACCCATGTTGTCGTTATCACCTCTTTCTGCTGACCAGAGCAGATTTGCTGCCCTCATTACACTGAGAGGCTAAAGTTAGGCTGGGCTCAACAGGACCAGAAGTTCTGCTGAGGGCACTAAAGGCTGGGCCTCCGCTACCAGACCTATGTGATTTATGCTGCTCACTTCAGCAGGTGAAGAAGTGAAAGTGCTTTGACATTAACCACATAGATACTTTTGCAAACACCCTGGAGGAGCCCAGGAACCTCTTCAGAGACTGCATACCTTTAATGACAGTCACTAAGGAATTTGCCAAAGACCACACACAAGGCTGTTAGCAAGGAAGAGGGAGAACTCAACTGGTTTTGAATCTTTCTACTCTCAACATAGCAAATTTCCCATGGTTCTTTCCAAAGAATAAAAATATTTCCAGCTGAATTTTAAAAATCAACACATCTGATTTAATTACAAATAAAATACATTTATCCACACTTGAAATTTATGACACAACACCCTAACCTAAATTATCACTGAAATCTAGGCTGCTTGGTGCAAGACAAAAGACAGAGTCAGGAACTATTTTTTCACCTTGGGTATAATGTGTCAAAAGGAAAATTATGGAGCATAACTATAACTTAACTTTACTGAATCAAGTATTACCTGCAATCAGATGTATCTGACAACAAGCCTGCTAGATGGCTTTTGCATGGCCCATCCTACTTTCCCAAACAAAGCCAATGGACACAAGAGGCTGGAGGTCATACAGTCTGGCTGTAGGAAGCCTGCATTCACAAGATTATTCACTTGGACACAGAATTACTTGGGGAAAGGTGAGGAGCTTTTGACACTCCAAGGGAGAGGAGGAACTCAGCACATTCATGCATGGAGCACAAGCCCCGATTTAGTAAACTTGCATTTTCAAAGTAGCAAACAACTTCCTCATAAAAGCTGCCAAGCAGTAACTAATACTTTTACACTGAAAAATAAGTACTTCAAAGTGAAAATAAAGCAATGTTTAAGAAAAAACGTTTCATTCTCACAGTGAAGGAAAAGGTACTTTATTGCTTTACAGGGATCTTTGTCCCAGAGGCCATGTTTAACTTAACTAAGAAATCACCTCTAAGAGGGGGCTAATTTGGAGATGGCAGTATTTCATACCATCATATTCAGCTTGGAGATACTGCTGATACTTTGCTACTGTGAGTATTAAAGAGAAGCTGTGAGAAGAGATGGAATAAGAGCTCATGGTCAGTAGGGAATGCTAAAACAACTGGTGACATTCAGTACTCATAAATCCTGGGTTATTCAGAAAACAGTTCTGTCTTCATACAGGCTACAATGAACATTACAACTGAGGAAGAAGATCTAGAGTAGTCATTTTGCTACAGAAATATTAATACCAATAAATAATTTTGTCATAAAGCAATCCAATGCTAAAAATAGTTGCAAACAGCACAGAGATAAAACAGACAACATCATTGTGACAACCATTAAAGTCACATTTTGTCTATATCTTGAACACTAGGCACAAAACATGTAGAATCTTGGTAAAAACACTGCAGAGCTGGAAAAAAACCAGATTAGTATGACAAGGCCAATTAAAAACATGGGACAGATCCTTTAAATGAGACTAGGGATTCTCTCTGGAAAAGAGAGAGTGGGGGAAATTATGCCAAATATGTAAAATCACATGGGACATGGAAATATGAACAGGGAATGGTTCCTCACCATTTCTCACATACAAAAACTAGGTGACAGCAAATGAACAGAGCTAGTTCATAAGAGAAAGGGGAAGTATTTTTTTACTCAATGCATCATTAACTGCATAAGACCTTGTGAGAGGAACAAGTAGATACAAACAATTTTAATGGATTAAAAAACAGGTCATGAAAAAATGCTGCTAAATACAAAGACACCATCTCTGGCTTAGAAAGCCTTTAACTAACAAACTGCTGGGACGCCAGCTGGGAGAGTGGCTGCTAGGGCTGGCCTGACTTTTTACCCTTTCCTAGGCATCTTCTATTTCTTATTGCCAAAGGCAGTCCTTGGGCTTTGGTCTAGCACGGCATGGTAGTCCTTACATTTTTGTCTTTATTTCTTCCTCACTACCTCCTTACAGCAGAAATGGTTCAATAGCACTGACTGCTCAGGAGATCTTGCCATCCACTTTGTGCACAAAGCTCAGTGAGGACAGTAGGACTAAGAGCTGTTGAGTCACCCAAAGAGCTGAACACAGCATACGGGAGACAGTGAAGGGGCTGGAATCTGGGGGGTGGCAATCCTCTGGTTTGCAAGAATTAAAATTTCTTCCCACTGAACAGGTGTGGGGGAGAGGCTCCAGACTCACTGGCTATCTTAGGATTGACCAAAGGTCAAAAAGGAGCACTTCAGAAGTTTCTAGAAGTGACTTGGGTAAACGTGGCTTGGAGGGATGCTACTTATCTCCCTGCAAGAGGTTAGGTTTGGTCAACTGAAACTAGGAGGGGCTCAGGTCTGCAGTTGAAGAAGGTTTAACATTTAAGTGTTTGAAAGAAAAAAACAGACATTAAAATGTTTCTCTCTACACCTACACCTAAAATTAAAATTTTATTTTCTCCAGATAGACTGCACCATCACAACGTCTGAACAAGCAAGCATTAAGAAGTAAAACCGTGTAACAACATTAAACACAAAGCAAAGCAGACAAGTGTAAGCCTCAGGAGCTACATCCACCTTGCCTGAGTTGGCTGCTCCTGAGGAGACACTAAAGCCCAGCTGGCTGCTGAGATTCTCTATTGCATTTGGGGTTCTCAGAGATTACAGCTGCTTTCTTGAGCAGGATTATAAGACTACTGGCCTGACTGTTCACAATGGGAGATGGCTGGGTCACTAACAAAACTCTAAGTTCAACTCCAATGTATCTTAGAGTTTATAATGTTAATGTACCCCAAATTTTCCTCCTCAGCCCTTGGTTTCTCCCCTCCCTGTAAGATTCTATGCTTCAGCCTTTTAGTCCTAGGGCACTTCATGAGTACAAAAAGCTGAGGATTGACAGTTTAGCCTCAAACCCAACCTGGATGATACTCCTGCACTGCAGGGCAATCAGAGTCTTGTAGGAATGGGATGAGAAGAGGCAAACACTGAAAAGGTGACTTTTTAATTTATAAGGTGTTTTCTGAAATCTGAGAGCTTTTCCCTCATTTAAAAGGACAGAGAAGTGACTAAAAACAATACACTGTCTGAGATACTGTACAATGTCACAAGGCTTTCATGTTGCATTTTTTTAAGCTGTACTTCCATTGAAACCTAAATGTAAATTTCTTTTTAATGTACACTGAAAATGCCATGTACTAGCAGAAGCTATTCAGCTGTTGTATAAAGGTACACATTTATCCTGCCCTTTGATGTAGCCACAGTTACTACCTGCAATTCAATGGGCTATGAGTAAGGAGGAAAAAATATCCACTATACCAGCCAGAGATATTTCTTGAATGTCAACCTACTTTATCAATTAATATATGTAACATACAAATACTGGACTATTTACAGCCTCAAAAATAAAATAAGGGATTTAAATTTTGAAACTGCTTTGCAGCATTTTGAACCTGAAGCCTGCAGTATTTAAAAATTCTATGCCTTGCAGCAGACTATAGTCTAACATGGAGAGGACAGATTGTTAAAATAAGCATCTACATAATTTTTCACAATACAGTGTGCCACAATGCATTTGGTTAAAAACAAACACATGTTTGCAGTGAAACATTTTAACAAATCACAGAACTCAGCAGCAAAGTAGTTAAACATTTATGATTTGATTTTATCTCAGCTTGGAATGTCGCTGGAGTGTCCCACTTCTAACAACTGTTTGCTAAGTTAAGGCTTCAGTGTTTACACAGTGCTGAATGAAGCAGCCTGGTCACCAGATGTGAAAGCTTCCTTAGACTACAGCTTTCAGCTTAGATCACGGTCCTAATGGTCCCTGCTCCAACCTTCTTCCTCAGGACGTCCACCAGCCTTTCCAACCTGAGAGGGGGCAGGGGAGAGGGAGAGGAGAGAAAAAAAAAGGAAGCTAATGTTAGGAATGTTCTGGCTGAAAGAGACAGTGTTTGCACTGAACCAAGCTGTCCTGGTGGTGGTCACGCTCAGAAACAAAGCACTACTGTAAAAGACAGACATTAAGGGAAAATGCAGACAACTTGTGAAAAACTTTTTAACCTACAACCCAACCCATCTGCAGCCAGTGATATATATCAACTCACTTTTCCTTTGTAGTGCATGGAGTATCTGAGGTCCCTGTATGGCATTTATACAAAACCCTGTGCAGCAATCCTGTGGTACAATATACACTTTGGTGTAAGCAGGACAATTAATTTTTATACTTTAAAAAATATGAGCTGTCCATGCTCTTGTTAAATGTAGCACTTAACTATTGTTTCCCCTTAAATAATATCTTGCCTATTATCCAACAGATACTTTTGCTGTTCAGTTCATAAATTTATGCCTAAAAGCTGATATGTTTTATGTAAAAACTTCCTCAAAATACTCAATAAGCTAAGTTTATAAGGATGTGGATGATGATGATATTTTTAAGGTGGCCTGCATGATTCTTGTGTCAATACAACTACAGAAAAATTAACAGCCTAAGTAAGTAGGACAGAGAGCTGCCCAATCCTCTTAGATTTAAGGCACAGGCACTATAAACATGTTCAATCTCACTGGCTTAATTTGATCTTTCTTTTGTTAAAGTATGTAGACAAAGGCAAAGGACTAAAATTGTTCATCATTTTGTATCTACACACATTTATCTTCAGCATTCCAGAAATCATGTATTCAAACTATTTTTTCAATCTGTCTGTATTTTATGGTATCCTTCAATGAAAACTCTCCCACAAATAAACTATCTGTATAAAAGCAGACAGTGTGTAGCAGAGCACTTTCAGAGCCACGTCCAGAATATTATACACACAGCTTCCACAATGGATAAACAGAGCTGTAGGTTCAAATAGCTGTATTCATTGTTACAAAGTTAACCATTTTTTTCTTATCTTGAAAGACAATTAAAAAAATATTATACAACATGAGAAATGCAGATAGGAAATAAAAATAACACAGCTTTATCAAAATTGCAAAATGCATTTTATCTCATGAATGCATTAGTAACTTCAGTGCACGTAAACTAGTCAACATGGATTAATTGCCACAAGTCATGACTAATGTGCTTGGTACGTATTGAAACACACTTGTTTTCCAGGAACCACCAAGCACGATGAAGCTACACCTTTCATTGTACTCACCAGGTGACTTAATTCCTGAAATGAGATTAAGAATTCACCACCCAAATGTAATCATCAGACAGCAGGAAAAGTATGTGGAAAGTTCAGCTCATTCTAGCTCTTACACAGGGTCTCTGAGGGAATGAATGCACAGGTTAAAAGCTGCTGCTTAGGTAGCAAATGCTAAAAAACTGCTCCTCTCCCTTCAGTTTTCCAATAGTCACTTCTCCTTCTTAACCAACTAGTGCATTTCGCCCTGGCTTTGTAAAATAACATCTACTGCACTTTGTCTTTGTAGAGGCAGCACCCAAACAGCCATATCTCAGTGCTGTCAGTCCATTCAGGTATAAAGTCGAGGATTTCACAAGTTATTTGCTTCTGTAAGTTTTCTCACACGAATACATCAATGTTTTCTGGATTTTAACTCAGTTACTGATCAGTCAGTTTTGTCAGCCTCTCTTATTGAGAAGTTTTCTAGTTAGATCTGCTGTCAGTCCATGTGCAATTTCAGAAAGCAATGGCAATTAGTTCTCTTTCACTAGCATGTGTATTCAGAAGCACAGCAGCTTTCTCAGCCATTTTAACTCTTGCTGGAGGTCTCTTTCACACTAGCACCCTCTCTAATGTACTTCAGAGACATAAAAGCACTGGAGAAACATTTCAAACTGTTTGGACAAACAGAAGGCTTGGGTTGAAAATTGTTTTTCTGGGAGACAGCATAAAACCTGTAAAATCTGAGATCATGGCTTATTTAAATCACTGTTCAGTTAAAAAGAAATATTGTGTGGCTTATACAAGGCAGGGGGTGGTGGGGGGGGGGGAATGACTTCAGTAATTGAGGCTCCTTTTGGGGAAAAACAAGTTGGATGTCACAGCTAACACACTGTCCTACAACTGGGTTTAGATGTGCACCACTCTGTGACCAAGCACTGGCACTGCACACCAGAGCAGAACAAGTCAGTGAAGAGCTGCCCATGTTTGAAGAGAAATACCACTGGGATGAAAGTAGCTGTCTTCTGTTTAACCTTGAAACTGTCAGGCTTCATTGAAAATAATGAGGCTTAACAATCATAGTTTCTGCTTTTCAAACGAATGATGACTGAAATCATCAAAATGAGGTATTCCTCCCCAAATACACACCATGCAGAGCTTATCTGCCCTTTGTTTCAGTCATATGTGAATTTTCAAATTTATTTATTCTTTATCAGGAGGAAAAAAAAAGGTAGCAGTGAATTAAGATATTGTGCTTCAAAAGAGATTTAAGTAAAAACGTAAAAGAGAAATTGTAGCAGCTATTTATAAGATAAAATAACAGAGGGCAAAATTTACCCCTACACAGACACAAGACCCAATATACCACTGAAATCCCACTTAAGCCTACAAAATAATGCTATGTGCTGAATCAGTGGTTAATAACTCTTGATACAGGCCTCAGGGGGCTTTTTGGAATGATAATCCTGGACTCTTTGTTCACCAAAGGCCCAACTCTGTCATCCCAACTTACACTAAGCAACATTTTCTTTGTGAGTAATAAAAGGCAGCTAAAAAGGTTGTTTGTGCCAGTGAGGTGCTACCTGTGAGGGGTGAGGGTGGCAGAGCCAGCCCTTGTTGATAAGGCTTTGTGCCCAGCCCAGCGGGACACTGCAGGCACCTCCCTCTGGAGACTGAGCATTTTATTGTGGAAAACTGCAGTAATAGTTTTATTCCTCAAGATCAAAGGTAATTTAACCAGAAGAATGGGAACTAGTCTCAGTGTTTGCAGGGTTTTATTCAAAATATGGAAGACATGAAAAAAACAACTTCTGTTACTTTGTGTAATTTCACCAAATTTTACTTAACTGAAAGCAGCATATTTTATTGTATTCTAAGACAAATTCTAACCAATTCCAACGTTCTAATGAGATTTGCCTTTTTGCTTGTGAAGAGTCCTGATACTATAAGCTAAATGTGCAACACTGCACTTTCTCCTGAGATGTAAGCAAGGACACTCACTGAATTTGCATCTCATGAAGCAACTAAATAAGTAATTTACGAAGAAAGCATTTGAGTTCATATTTTAGATCAGCCAGAAGAATGATAAGGTGGACAGGCCATTCTGTGGTAGTGCTGAAGGTCCAAATGTGCAAGGACAGACACACACCTTTTGGAATGCTTTACAAAGCCTCCTAAGGGCTCACTCCCCATTCTCACAGATTTCAATTTCTTCCTTAGAAATTTTTGAAAACCGCAGTAGATGACCTTCGTTATTCCTTGGTTCTTCAAATACTTCTAGAAAATCTGTCCTTTAACAAACAAATTCTCTCAATAAATGCCTCATCAGCATTCTTTATACAATTATTTTATGCATGCATGCAAAGTGAGTACAAAAGGACATATAAAATACAGGAAAAATCTATGGATTCAGACAGATAGGCTCAACTTTGGTTTCATTCCTATTGATTTACATATATCCAAAAGTAAAAAGTAAAAATGTACAATGCTTTTCAAGATAGATGGAATTTGCATCGATGAAAAGCACAAAGATGATGCTAGAAACATTTTTTATCTACACTACATACTTCTGTAATGCTCCCAGGAAATGGAAAAAAGAAATAAAACACACAATTTAGGAAAAGGACATCCAATCCATCATTATTTTTAAGTTAGCAAAAGACACAATGTTAAGAGTCTTGAATTGCATTGGCTTAATGGTTTCTTCAAACAAATTTGGAATTAAGCAGTTGAATCTGTATTCTGTACAGAAAGAAAAAGAATTCCATAAGGGGCTTGCTGCTATAATGTTACAGGTTTAATTATGTCCTTTTGAATATGTTGCTAAACTTTAAGAAGATCCTCATCCTTAGAGGAAAGAACAGGAACACCTGAATAGGATTATTACTAGGTGAGTCTTCCCCAAGACAAATTCTCAACCATTCTCAAATTTTCTTCCAGGTATTTCAAACTGTGTTCCCTTGTCACCTGTGCACACAGCTGTCAATGCCTGGGTGGAGAGTATGTTGTTATGTGGAGTGTTCTTACACAGATCCTGAATTGCTTGACAATCAGCTCTGACTTTTAGCAAAGCTTTACTCCTGTGATTTTGGTTTTCGACTTGGTCTCCATAAAGCATACTTAAAAATCCTAACTGACAGAGAAGTTTGCTCTGGGAGCTCAGAAGCTGAACAGACTGGTGCAAGAATGTTCCCCACTACTCTCTACTGCCCACTCCTGTGCACATTTTTGCCTTGCTTCCCTCTTTCACACATTCTGCTGAAGAAGTCTAGCTCTAACCTGTGGCTTGGAATCAGGAAAAACTCTGCAACTGCATAAATCCACACGGGTTGGTACATCCTTCCACACTGCTCCACCTTTGGCCAAAGGAACTCACCCCAAAGACAACAGTGGCCTTTACTCCCAAGTTCTGAATATGACAGCTATACAGTCATGGAATGACCTTCCTGGGAATCATGCCCCAGGAAGAGATAAAATGGACACCCAACTGACAGAAAAGGGCACCCTTCAAGTAGCCCATGTCCTAATCTGCAAAGCAATATACAGACTAGCCAAAAACAATGGTTTCTACCTGCAAATGGAGGAGTTAAGTGATAAAAACAAAATCATCCTGGATTTTGAAATGCTACATAAAGGCTTATAAACCTAAGCTATAGCCCTTGGTTATCTTTCCAGTAGATAAGATTAGGCTCAGGCTATGAAGATGGCCTTACTTGCATGATTTCTGGCTTCCTGTGGAATGTGTTTTGCTGACACTAATTCCCTTTAGAAACCAAGCTTTTGAAAATATATTACATAAATAAAATGCATTGGACAAAAGCACTGCAAGCAGTTTAGCAGTAGAGTTCAGTTAATGGTTGTTTGGTGAGTGTTCATACAAACAAATTCACTTAATTTCATTTAGAATAAAATTCCTTTTCCCCTCCTTTCCTTCAGCTTTCCTCTCGGATAAACTTCATAAAATTCTAAATGGCATACTTGTTTTCTGGCATTTTCTGTCAATTCAAGGAAACAAATGACAAAGAGAAGAGAGGCTGCTGGGATACTGGTCTTGCCCAGAAAGCAGTCACTTGGATAGGATCATTTACTCAGGAGGCTGGAGCAAACTGGTTCAGCTCTATTATCTGCACAAGGGAACTGGACCCCAGCTGCTTCCCTCTCAAGGGAATAGCACTGTGCTAACACTGGGTGTTGGGGTGGCTTGCTCTCAGTTTCAAAATTTTAGGCTGCTTTGAATAAAGTCCTTAAATATTCAATGTTTTGAAGCCTGGTGTCAAGGATATGACCTTGCAGTGCATGACCTATCTACCATGTTACACAGCCATCACCCTCTTACTCCTGGCTGATTCAGCTAATTTTTAATTACCCTTATTCCTCAATTCAGGTATTATTTTTGCTACCTCAAAAGCCTGCCTTTTTAACAATAGCTTTTTATCTTCTCAGTAAAAATCACTGCCCATTGAATTTAATGGTCTGTAACAATTCTTTCATAAACCATCATAGTGATAAAGACTACATGTGGCTCCAGTCACAGCTGCCTTCCTCTTCTTAACCAAGTTCCCTCTGCATTTTTTGGATCAGAGTCTGGGTGTCTTTCTAAACGCCAGAGTTCAGCCATGTTTTTGAACCTGATGCTGAGCACAATTCAGTGCCCTCTGTCAGACAAGTGTCTGGACTGACTGGTATTAATGGTCCTTCCTGGTCTTAAAACACACATCTCAGAGACTGATTTCACAGCGTCAATGAGCTCTAAACCATGGTAGACCACAGTGTTGAATCAAATCACTACAGGCACCGCTGCCAATTCCTGCCTGCCCAACACTGTTTGTAATGTCACTCCAAAAAGTATGTTCCATTAAATGTACTGGCCTTAAATTTGGCAGGGCAAATCAGTCTGCCCCTGAAAAGCACTGTCACCAAACAAGCATTCCTATTAAATCCCTTTCAGCATCTTCTCAACCCAAAAGAGTAATTCCGTATATGATTAAACTTAGAAGCAAATACAGCCAGTTGGGCACTTGACAGCAGACATATTTTAAAATAAGCCTGGCTTACACAGGCCTTGGCTAAAATATTAAGCCTTTATCTGTGGTCCACAATAACTAATCTTGTCAAACTGTTTGCCCTCCACCTTCTGTTTGGAAGATTATGAGCTAGCTCACCATTACTATTCACCTTGTGCCATCACTAGCAGCAGGAAAACTGAGCAGTAAACACAGTTGGTCTGTTTTGACAGCATTTCACCCTACTTTGCATTGATGTAGATTGCCACACACTACAGGATAATACAAAATCAGCTTCTATGCTGGATGTAATGCCACACTGTGAAAGGTATCACTCCCTTACTCTCAAATGCTTGCTCAGGACAGCATACACTGACTGCCAAAAAAATGAGCTTCTGAGAAAGAAAAATAAACCCTGAAACAACTACGCTGTATTTCAGTACATCAAAATCTACAACATATCATAGAGACTAGGCTCTTATTATTGGATGGACCATTCACATCTGAGCATGTGGCTGATATTAGAGATCAAAAATGAACAATAGTTGAAATAGAGGTTATACTGGCATATTTAAAGTCAAATGATACACATCAGATTATTTAAACAGATCTTCAAATTTCCCTTGTCACTCCAGCTTGAATCCAACACTTTATTACGCCAATTTTATGCAAAGCTTATATTTGGGCCAGAAAAACCTTTTATATAACTTCTTAATAAACTTGAATTACTTTTAGCACTGACATGTATTGTTTCCCCACATTTGATGTCACAGATGTTCTCTTTTCTTAGGAGAAATCTTGACATGGGAACCTACTCCTTACAGTCTACTCCTTATATTTCCATGAAGTTTGAGCTGACATGAATAGGCAAGGGTCTCCTGGATTTTCTTGTCAAATACCTCCTGGCAGTCTGTGTCGCCTGCTTATGGAAAACTAGCAATTTTGCCTTATGGTAATATGTCTTCCCCACAGAAAGTATTCTGTCATAGTATTTATTCATTCAAAGAATAAATAATTAATAATTAATAATTAATGAAATATTAATTCCTGAAAACTCCTGATGAACACTAGTCCTGCCCCTTGGTAATGATGTTTGATATCATTAGAGTGCCATGAATCAGGCAATATTATTGTGTCTCTGAACTGTTCCTCACATTCTTGAGAGCAATACTGTCTCAGATCTGGGTTCTTTATGTCTACAAACATAATAATAATAAAAAAGTATCCCACTGAATTAGAGACTAAAATTGCTGAATACAGAGCCTTTTTCTCTAGACTTCTCAATCTGGGCTTTGAACTGTGTCTGGCAACAGCTTGTCAGCTTCCTTATACTATATTCCACAGAAATGTATTCAGGAGATGAATAAAGGATCTCCTTTATTGAGGATTTTGGTTCGTTCTAAATCCATCTTCAGGAAAATTTAAAAGCAATGTCAAAAATTTATTATCGAAAACAAATCATTTCAAATTTGCTCAAAATGAACAGTTAGGATTTATTTACAGATATGCAGAGAATGGCCTTATTAAGAGACTCTAGAAGTTGAAAGTACCAGTCTGAAGCTACCACATTACACCTTTCTGCATGTTAGACTTGTAAAGTCAAGTCTGAACCTCTCAGTTGCCTATTCCAATCAAGCCTCACTTCTTTCAGACGCCTTCTGGTCAAGTCCTGTTTACAATGAGTTTGCACAATTGCAAATACTGATGTGCTATGGTGTTGGTTTTGGCTGGGGTAGAGACAATTTTCTTCTGGCTGGTATGGGGCTGTGTTCTGGATTTGTGCTGAACACAGAGCTGATAATAGAGAGATGTAGGTTTTACATAGGTTTGTTGTAATTTATCACTGATGTGAAATTGCCCATGCTGGAATGATGCCCACCACAGCACTTAGAGATCGAGTAGCAGTGGTAACAGGGATGGACATAAGAGGAAAGAATTTTACTAAGCTCTTACTAGTTGTAAGTCCTTCATAATGGGCTCAGACTGGCAGGTAAACTCTCTACCCCTCTGGTGGTTTCAGGACAACTCACACTTGGTCATACTTCTGCAAAGTATTTCCAGAAAAAAGGGCAGTCTTCCATCAAAAACTAACAAAAAATCCACGGACAAAACATCCTCTCTTCCTCCTAATGTTTCCCTTGGTGGCAATTCTGCCTGGTGATGACATGAGTGGGACTGATTGTAGGAGAAAAGCCTTTTAATTTCTGTTGACGAAAGCATAAAATTTTGGCATACATAAAGCGTAACAAAATTCTTCAAAAGCATGGAGTAAAATCTACAAAATGTCTTTTGTGTTGAGTGCATGACTTAGATATCCCTTTTATCTGATGCGCATGTTATATCCCTTAAATAATTTATGATCATTTTATCAAGGATTGAAATAGAAATGATAGAAATACATATATCATGAGGCACAAAGTAAATTGCTAAATAAAATAATTTTATTGTACACATTTCAATACCTGCACAATACACAATATCTGCAATGTCTTTCATTCAAAGGCTGAATTCTGTTACTTTCCATGGACAAGAATTCCATGATCTGAAGCTAAAATGGTAAAATTTGGTCCTAAAGATTTATGTCTTCCAAGAGCTCAGTGTTTGGATCTGTGTCCTTATATCCACATCACAGCATAAATGTAGAACAGGAAAGTTGAGCAACTTGCCAACAAAACCACAGTGGGGATTATGGGGTTATAGCTATTGTTACCTCCCATAAACGCAGTTGATGCTGCCCTTCTACAAAACCTTGTTTTAAAAAAACAACTCTATGGAAAAATCTGACTATTAATTAATGGCTCAGTAGTAGTTCAGAAACACAAATTATTATTTTTTTCTCAGATAACTAGCCCCTGGTTTAGTAAAGGTATACTTAATTTCAAGCAGTGGGGAAATTTAAATGATTTCAATTTTCCTTAAAATAAAATACTTTTTTGGCCTAGTCAGTTATTTCTTTTTGTTGTTGTAAAGAACTGTCCCAGCAATTCTCTAAAAGGTTATACGTAATTCAGAAGCTTCAGAAAGTCTGGGCTTTCTTTTTGAGCTTCTGCATATACATTTACAGTATTCAATCTTTCGCATATGTTAAGAAACAGTATGAGTATTAACAGAAAGAACCGCAAATTTATTTTTATTCCTTCAGCCAAGCCACAAATAAATGACTCTTGCAAACAAACCAAATACTATTTAGTAACGGCAATGTAAATGCCATGGACTTATTTTATTTGGATATAAAATATTAAATTAAATGAGTATTTGCTGTGACACTCTTTTTATAATCTTGAAAAAAAAAAAAGCAAGTCTGAGAAAAAGTTTTCTTGCTATTCTTCCAGGAGCACTTAATCTGCTGTTCAAAGTTATTTAATAATTTGTCATAGAATAGTTAACTATAAGCTTACAAATACTGTGTCAGCGTGCTTCTTCCTATTGGGCAAACAACTTCAAAATCTAATTTGTTTGTGTTATTGGTCTTACTAAATATTAGTCTTTGCAAGTCTGGTTTACACCACTGAAGTTAACTATGCCAACATTCTGATTTTGTTCTGAAGTATTCCACAACAAGCTGATATTATACAATACAAGCCCAAGAGCTAGCTGATCCAGTTTACTGAGTGTATACTTAGTGTATTTTGCTACTGATAAATCAATAAAACCATGTTGTAATCTACAAACTTCCATCTCTCTGAAGCAGCTATAAGTAAACTGTAAATGAACACACAGGTCAAAACTGGGATGCTGTGATTATGTTGACTCTGAAAACATTTGACTTTCATAGAATACATTTTAGTGTTTGAGAGAATGAAGTTTCAGCACTGCTTTTATTTTCGTGAAAGGCTGAGATGATAAATATTCAAATGACAATAAATATTTGTGTTTATATTGTAACTACCCATACTTTAACAAAACAATGTCTGCACTGCAATCCACAATGTACAGAGGTTAAGTAAAAGTAAACCATAGCTACAAAAAGAAAATAAATACTTGACTTTGCCTGTATGTGCAGTTTTGCATTCTTCATCCATGTGAAGCTCCCTGCAGCCAATGGATATCTTGGCTGTGCAAGGAATGCATAAAAGGCATACCTGTCATTTCCTTTGATTGGGACATTTTGTCTTCATCTGTTAAGTGCACCACTGAGCCTAATACTGGCACTGATCATAAACTGTCAGATGCTACAGGCCTCACTATAACTTATGAGACCCAAAACACCTGGGAGAAGGATATCCTATAATCTGCTCTGGCAATATCACACATTTTAATTGTATGAGGCTTTCAGTAGTGATACCACACCTTGCTCTATTAAGCACATTCCCTAACTTTTAGTGTCTTGCTCCAGGCTGTTCAGAAGTCCTCAAGCTACCTCTTCTAAAATTAAGGCCACGAGTTTCTTTGAAGGTGATAAAGACAACAGCAGCGCTACCAGTTCTCCTTTTCAAGACAAACGTAAAAAATAATACTTCCAGTTAGAGCATTCAGCCAAACTAAGGAAAACCTGATTTTAACCCACACCTGCCACTTTTAGGGGAACAGTACACACCAGGGTTGAAGACACTTCTATGTTTCTTTCTGAAGCTGTGAATTTCTACAGAAGAAACATACGAAATGCTATTAGACCTGTAGGTGTGATTCTGTGGGAGGCAATCAAGGGTGCCCACCTGGAAAATGGGAGCTGGAAGTTCTGATACTGGTTTTGTATTTATGTTCAAGAGGCATTGAATTAAACCGAGAAAAAGCTCTAAAGATGTCAGGAACAGGTCTTGTTTCTCAGAGGTGAGTAGACTATTTGCTCCTCTCTGATCCAAGCAGCCTGCATCAATTTCTGCTACATGCACTGCTTCGAAGCAAGGAACAGGGAGCATCCAGAGCAGACCTGTGTGGCTGAAATGCCTCTCCAAGGTGCAGGATATCTGAATCTCCACAGATGGAGGAGAAAACAGATCCATTCTGCCACACCCTGGAGGAGAATCCCTGCTCCCAAACAACTACTTAGAAAATGAAGGGTGGGATGGGGACAGATGCCAAGGACACTTTTGAAAGAAATGTCTGAGGGCACACTGCTCTGCATGGATCTCTGAAACCAGCATGCCTCACTCTGTCTCAGCATGTGCTTCTCCATTTGGGTCTCCAGAAAAACCAGGCAGAAAAGACAAAAAGTCAATTGTTTTATAATTTTTTTCAGTTAGAAGTTTTCTGCTTATGCTTATCCAAGTCCTTCTATCCCAAGTGCTTATCCAAAGTGATTCTTGGGCAGAGAAGTTAAGAGTATTAGTGGTAGTGAGTTATTAGGCACTCCCTCCATCACAGCCTGCAAATTTTTAGCAACATGAAGTGCCCAATTAAAAAACTGGTGTAATTCAATAAAGATAATATAATCCAATAAGGAAAATACATTTCATTCCAGCTTTCCAAAAGTTACATATTTCCCTTTGTACAGTATGAACAATATGTTAGCCTTACCAAGGGAACAATGATCTGCCTAGTGATACAGAAATGTGTAACGACAGCAGTCCAGAGAATATGCCAACGATGACTGAATTTGTTCAGCTCACCTTAGATTTGAATATTAGTTCAATATTTTATTTCCTTCAGACCTGGAAAATTGATTTCTGTCTATATGTTGAATTTCTCTGAGGCTGCACATAACCCCATTGGCTTACTCAATTTTTTTTTATTACAACAAACAGGTATCTCTACAAGACTGTTTAATTCATCATTTCACCATGCATATTAGTGTAGTCCGAGGGGAATTTTTCTGAGAGGAATCACTGGTGTTAGTGCAGAATTCCAAGTGTTCTAAAAAATCCTGACCCTGCTATGTATTGCTTTCAGTTATATCAAGCATGACTTTTTTCACACATTTCAATTAGTCTTATTTCCTCACTGACTAAAGTAGACTACTCCAGCCTATTGCCCCTAAATCGGGTTCATTCACACACCCTCTAATTGCTACTCTATGGTAATAATTTCGTATGTGATATGAGTTACAGCTACTAGATTTTGTGTTTTGAACTTTCTCAGGTTCCTATTCGTGTCTGGTATGCCAAAAAAATTTGCATCAGCTCTGCAGAATTCTTCAGAGTATGTGGTAGTTTTGCGTGTCTGGGAATCTTCCATCAGGCTAGTGTGGGTTTCCTAAACACCATAAAACCCTGCCTGTGGAGATTGTGTATCTCTTATGGGCCCCATGGAGCTTTTAATCTGCTTTTAATCATTGTATGAGACAGCCAATACATCAGTCCTCATCAAGGAGTTTTTTCCATTTTGAATCCCATTTAATAAGTTTTGATCCAATCTGAAAACCAGAACCTTTGCTAATTTTGCATTGGTATCTTAAAGTGCTACAAAAGTCATCTTTCTTTGCTTTCCATTTCCTTCCATACAAACTCTGATATCCATTGACTTCTGTGGATTGCTATAGCAAGTATAAGATTCTTAGCACCTTGCCCTCACTCACTTGTCTTTTGAATGTACCCACCAGCATCTGTTTCTCAGCAAACTACAGGTCATACCCTTAACTGGGACAAATGAATGCAACTTAGTGTGACAGAGCAAAGTCAATTTGCTGTAACTAAGAAACTAGCTCTGTATCTATATTCTTCAACAAGACACCAGGACTTACATTTCAAAACGCCAGCAGCACTTAAATTATTCTCCATATGATATTAAAAGATTACCAACTATTCAAACTCAGCAGAATTTCACAGCAGCAGGCAGCTCAGTAGTTATCATTAAAAGGAAAATCACTTTTGGCATGTGCTAAATTATTTACTGACACAAGTGAGCGAAAATATTAGTATCTATGAAATTGTACTCCTAGCCTCCAGTATTTAATGTTTTGATCTGACATGCACCAGCGTATAATTTTGTAAGTAAAAAACCAGCAAAAAAAGCAATTTAGTTTTAATAGAAAAGTCTCAACATCTAAATATAACATCTTAATAAAGAAAGAGATTAAATCATATTTATTGTTTTGAAAGAAACAGCTCTCTCAAATTTAAAATAAAGCCAACTGAATTCTCTAAGACTTGGTGGTTCCTCCAAAACAAACAGCTTTAAGTCCCAGTGAATGTACAACTTGTTTCTTTTGTGAAGTGCTTCTGCCTGCAATTTCTAATTAACTAGCTCCATTCTTTCCTACAACAAGTAGCTCAACGCATACAAGCTACAATGTATACTTCAGCTAAATATATGTAGGTATGATTTTAAAAGGAGATAACTAGTTAACAACATTTGCATGTTGCAGAGGCTCAATTAGTATAATAATTCTTGCTTTTAGCCTGTTCCCTGCATAGCTGCCCCATACCGAATACAATCTGCACACTAAAGACATGTTTGCAGTTAAAAATCTCCAGAGACTTTAGACCCATACATAAAGATACTTATTTTACTCTTTTCTGAGACACTGACCTGTATCCTCATTTAAAAATGAACACCACATCTTTATGTTATTAAATCTTTGTTTTGATCTATTAGTATTCACCAAAGTGCCATTTTATACAACCCCACACTGAATAGGCAAGGCTGGAGGTAACCATCTGCAGCTTTAGAGGCAGTATTTGAATTGATGAAAAGAGCTTTGTGTTTTCATTGCCAAGTTTGATTCTTCCAGTCATTAGACATTCCCCTCAGATCGCATCAATGAAGTGAACTCCCTTACACCCATGTGTTAAATTCTCTTCTCCTCATGGTTTCCTTTGCCAGCTATACTCAAGAAAGACTACTGGGTCTTAGCCACATTCTTCTCACAGCTGTGTTAAAAAAGAGCATCAGAGCTTCTTCCCAAAATCCATATGTGTATGTGGTCAGTCCCCTGTCGCAGGGTCACCTCACATTGTGGTGTGATTATTCAAATATTCATCCTTGTTCTTCAACTGCACTGCTCTGATCATTCTGGGAAAGATTAGACCATCCAGCCAGCACTGAAGAACGTGTTGGACATTGATGTGAAATACACACAGCTCCCGCACTCAGAAGGCAGATTAGTTTTACTTGCAGAAGAGGGGGACACTAACTACTTAATAAATGCTTGTTTCTTATTTCTTTACATTTTTTGTATTGTTTTCATCCATGTCAACTGTTTGTTTTTGTTGTTGCATAGATCAACTTATATATCAGCATCACCTAAGAAAACAAGTGAACAAGTACAAAAGCAGAGAAAGCATTTTCAAAAAGGCTGGAGGGAAATTCAGGACTACACAAATAAAGGATGTATTCCAGTCACAATGAAATTTAGGTGGTCAAAAAAACCCCAGACCCTAGGGGTAAAGCAATGTAATTAAGGATAGAATTTAATTCAGAAGACCACTTAATTTTCTTATGTATTAAATCAACTAAAAATTTTTATCCAAAGCTGTAATACTCCCGAATTCCTCTTTAAAAGAAAGAAAAAGAAAATTGAAAAGGTTTCTAATAAACAGTTAAGGACAAATGAAGCAATGACTTCTGGTTTAGATCACTTTTATATTAACTTTATTCATAGTCAGAACTACCTTGACAAAGTACACAAGCAGGATCCTACTCACCATTTATGCTTATTTTCATACCTGTATATTTTAATACTGCACTGCTACTTTGTGGATTATTAGTGTTTATTTTTAGAGGATTATATAGAAATTCTACCCACTCACCCTCCTCTGCCACTTCACGCAGCGACACGACTATGCAAGTGTAGCTGTGCTCACATGCAGAGCTGCGCTTTACTGAGCTAGAATCATTAAATTATGAGAAAAAAATAGAAGCCCCCAAAAGACAAATTGCATTAAAATTCACTCCAGCTGCAAAGCTGTTGCAGAAAAATAGAACATTTCCTGGAAAAACATCAAAAGTGGCCTCAACCTTTCCTGATAATTGGCTAATATTGATTTGGTATTACATTATAACCTGCTCTGATCTCACTGACATCAGCAACCACTCCACAATCCCAGAGGTTCCAGCCGGAAGGACATTTTTAAAATGCCTTGTTCCTCTGTTGGCAGAGTATTAATTAATTCACAGGCTCTCCGAGCCACCCTCTCCAGGTCAGCCCCATTTCCCTGCTGGGAGTACACCAGCTGGCTCCTGGCTTCTCAAGCAGGACAAACTTGCAGGGGCCTGTGGTACTACACCAACATTCCTGGTGAATTCTGTGCTCCTGTCCTAATTCTTTGTAACCACAAAATAGAAACATTAATTAAATATAGAAAATCATAGTCAGAGACATTCCAGAGTACTGATTAAAAATATTACTGTGCAGATCGTAATAGTAAATTAAATAAATATGTATTGTTTTGTGTGTACATACATGTATTTATTTACATAGACCCCAGTTAGAATATGTACTTGCTTTATAAAGTATAGTGCTCCCTTAAAAGTCTAAGCGTATCTTGATAGTGTCTCAAAATCAAAAGACATTCAAGTAAATGCATCTAAATCTATGTGGCCACCCTCTGAGCATCAATGTTTCTTGTTTTACACCAGCACCCCTGTTAGGATGATGAATCATCTTCAGAGGCAAGAGCAGACAGTCTCGATTTATATCTCACACTGCAGCTAGCCAATGTGAGATGCTCACCCTACTTCAGTATAAACAGATGTTTACTACACCCAAGTTGACTATAAGTAGATACTAAAACATCTCACTTCTGGTTCACATCCCCCTGTTGTTTTGTGTGGGATAGGATCAAGAAATTTTTTAGATGCTTTTTGTCCTGATGGAAAGCACAGGACCATTATTCTGACTCAGGTCTCACCTCTAGAAAGCAGCAACTACTTGTGGGTACACAAATGGCTGACATGATGCAAATGCTGTGAAGAATTACAACTGTCTTTTAAGCTCTGTATATCATGCTGAATGCAAACATTGAAGTTTTAAAGAATATTAAAAAATTCTTTACTGTTTCCAGAGAACAGATTAGCAAAGGCAGCATAAAACCAGTAAACTACATTGTATGAAGATACAAAGTATATATTTTCTCAACATTCTTAATTACAGTAATGTTCTTTCTTAATGAAGGTCATAATTATTTCACTATTCTGATTTTCAACTGTTGCTATTTTACTGAATAATATTGAGAAACTATGCAGCCGACAAAACTACTTCCTTCATATGTCAGAATTCAATTTTAGCTGAGCATTTAAAATAGTCAAGAAACCAGATTATTTTATAACGGTCTTTAGTCTATGAATTTTAGTGACACATTTTAAACGACATTAAGCATCCTCTTAAGCATCCTATTAAGTGCTAATAATTAATACTACTATAATTAATACCAAAAAGCCTTTCTGTTGACAGGTTTATAAATTGTCAGTCCTTTTTTGAAATGTAGAACATCCTACATCGTCTAAATAAAATGCTAAGCTAACAAATGAGTTCCTGCCTAATTGCCAAACACTGATTTGTATGAAGCAGTTGAGGTTACAAAGAAATTGGGAATTCTCAGCCCGGTTTCCCTGCTGATGAGTACGAACTGTCTGTGTAGCTCTCCCAGAGGTGTCAGAGGAATCTCTATAGTGTCACACAAGGGTTCTTAGCTCAAAGTAAACACACTTTCCACAAACTCAGCTGCTTAATCTGTTTGCAGGTTGAATTATAAGATGGGGGCGGATGACTCCGGGTGCTGGGAAGACGCGCAGAGCATTTCCACAGTTTCGTGGTAAAAAGGGCATGCTATTGTCATCAAAAGACTCCAACCAATTGTTTGATTTTGCTATAGGCTCAGTCGTCTGATCTTAACAATAATGAAAACTAACCTGACCAAAATTTTCCCAAGTCGTTGAGCATGTTAAATTACATAAATTCTTTTCACTATAGCGGTGCATCACCACTACTTTAATTCAGTTTGTGGCTGCAGTTCTACTTTAGCCACCCTGGGTACATGGGATTAAACAAGATTGTTTCACTTTAGGAAAAAAAATAACCAAACTAGTAAAAACTCAACCTCTGCTTAAATAGCTATATTATTAAACACTTATAAATAAAACTAGATGTAAAAACTAAAAAAGTTAAAAAGGTTCTACCAATATTCTCTTTACCATTACTTAATTTTTTTAATAGGTTTATTTTTATCAAGCACACACCTCTCAAAGTTTCAAATATGTCTAAGCGCTCAGAATAAAGACTTGAATGATTATCAAACAATCACTGGAGGATTAAAAGAGATGATTAAAAAGATGCATTTTCATAGATAAATACCTTAATTATATTTTATGTAGCTATGAATAAATAAAAGAGTTAGGAATATAACTATTTTTAAATAGAACTCAGCATATGGTTTTTTTAAAGAAAAGCTTTTGTTAGGTGCTTGCAATATATTATAAGCCAGTTTCTGACTACTCTGTAAATATGCTGTAGACATTTAAGTTGAAGACATATATGGACAGACAGGACAATTTGCATCAGCTCAGCATTGACCATCTTGGAAGGACGAGAGAGGAGAATTTTGCACTTGATGAATGTAACGCAGAGATGAGAAGCGCCAGACTGTCAAGAGGCACAACTAATAACAAACATGACAATAAGTACTTCACTAGAGATGAACTTCAGGTTTTGGAGTTCAGTAACCTTTTAACAGGGAAACTCATGATAGCAAAGCGAATACAATCTCTGTTCACCAACTCAGAGCCTCCCTGTGGCTCTCGGTGAGATTTTGAAGCCATCCCTAAACAACCCCATAAGCATTTACCGTGGCATGAAACCTGCCAGATGTGTAACAGACCAAAAATGAGAGCCATACCACGCAATTATAAAGGGAAATACTCTGTAGCCATAGGATTTCCACAGGGTAAAAGCACAGTGAAAACCATTCATGGGAGATGGAAAGACTTTCTCTGTGCCTTGCACATGTAGGAAGCAATTTCCTTAACAGTAATGAGAGGTACCCTGACTTGCCTAATAGCACAAAACTGTTCAAATGACCAGCTTCACACTGAGTAGGAAATGAGCTGACAAAGGAAGAATCATTTTAAAGGACCTTTTCTGAGTACTGCCACACTTTCAGTTATAGACAAAATACCAGAAAAAAAATGCTTCCTGTGGATTACAACTGCAATTTTTGTTGGAAGACAAGTGACTCACTTTTGAACTTTTTCATTGGCCTCCTGCGAAGCTTCCAGGGCTTTCTGGAGCTTCAGCTCAGTGTCCTTTTGCTCGCATCGAGTCTGCTGCAGCTGAGCTGCCAGCTCTTCAATCTGGCCATAGGTTAGGGTCACAACATCCTCCCTTCCCTGCAGTCCACCTTCAGAAGTACTGAAAGCACAGCTAGGCTGGTTCTTCAGACTCAATCCTTCAGACAAAGACTTGTATAACCTGGGAAAAACAAATCATATATGTTAAATTTCAGTCTAAGTTTGAGCTGCAAGAATTAATTAATATATTCAATATGTCATATATTTGGACTCACATGCACTAGTAACAAAACAAATTATACTTCAGAAGTGACAGAGAACAAAAAGAATAAACCTTTCCTGCAATGCTCTTCTAGAAGTATGTAACACCCATAAAAATTTGAAAAAGTAAACCAAAAAAAATTCAGCAAAAACTCAAGAGGAAGTATTTTCCAGCTGTAGCATCTTGTTGATCACCTCCGAGCTGCAGCAAAAAGTTTTTATTGTGATTTACATGAAGTTGAATTAATCAGTATAAGTTACTGATGTGTTAATAACTTGTGATACACAGGACTCTCTTTTAGCAAGCAGAACCACCAGCTACAGGGGATTTATTTGCAAAAGAAGACTTTTCAATAAAATGAAAGGAATAAAACCACTACAATTCAAAAATTAAAATCAGTAAATCAGCAGGATTACTTAGTAATATGATTTGCACATGCTAATCAATTATAAATGTCTCCATTCAGTTTTATCCAGGATTTTGAGGTAAGTTCATAGAGATTCCAAATCAAAGAGCAAAGACCCAACATTCTTTCAGTGCACAAACCAGAATATAGTACTAAATGCTTTGTATTTGTGTGTCAGAAAGTTCTAGACAAACCAAACATTATTTCAGTGTGGATTTCTAGTAGCCATACACACTGATTAAAGTGTTCAAGACAGTCTACATGACACCTGCTAGTATGCAATAGCATATTTTCTTTCTCTGCAGTTTATTAAGGTATTTGCATGGAAAACACTGACTGTTCCAACAGCCCATAAAGGAAAACCAAAATAAACTAAAATATAATACACATGGACAAACAAAATGTGGATGAAATAAGAGAAATAGAGAAGCTAAAAGGTCAGAGTGTTGACATATCATTGTGCATACTACCTGTGATTATCTGAAAACGATGTGAAAAATCTTCTCCGTTAAATGAAGACATATTGAAAATATAAATATTCATAAAGGGACATAAAAATTCCTAGAATGGACTAATTAAAAAAAAAAAATTACTCTAGCAGTTGCACATAAAATTTACTGACTGAAGTTCCACTACAGCTGAGCATTGATCACCATGGAAAAACACAAAGGTATGCAAATAATGTTGAAACCAGGTTACTGAAATACCACTGCTGCCCACTTCTTAAACACCTGGCACAAGATTAAAAGAAAAAAAAAGACATATGAGAAGCTAAACTGTTCAGTGAATATATGGGTCTGAAATATATGGTCAAAAAACTGGAGGATAGACTAAATATTCTACCTTGTTCACACCAGCTCAGAGTTTTTTCCCAGAATATATGAAATATAAAATAATTTATTTAGATCCTAAAATACTGGCTCTCTGTGGCTACAACCAGGACCATTTTCAAAGACTGGCCATGAAAAACACATATATACTACTACAATTGCAATATAATACTACATGTCTTAATTCATAATGATTGCATCTGAGTGACCAATAGATTCTGATATGTATATACTTTGTAACCAGTGTGATTCCTCCAGATAAAGGCACTGTGATTGATAGATTTTTAACAATTTTTTTTTTCAAAAGCATGTAATTTCCAGACTTCCATCAATATGTGTTTTGGTAAAATACATTTATTTCATCCCTTCTGAAATTTACTAAATTAAAATTCCTTCATTCACTTGAAGATTATTTCTCTGTGCTATAATAAAAAAAAATGGGAGTTCTAGGCCTGAAGAATGGGTCACAGAAGTATTTAAATAGTTCCTGAATTTCAGTAATTCACATATTCTTGTTAGCAAGCCTTTTGCATTACTATGGCAACATGCCTCTTTCCTGCTCCAGCTTGGGTCTGAGAGCTTCAGGGACCTGCTTCAACTGTGTCTAGGCAGAAGAAAAAGCAACATGAAATGATATCACTTGTCCAGCTCCTGTAGAGAGCAAGAGCACCAAAGTCAGAGTAGCTTTAACCCTGCAAAGAAATATCCCCAGTTGTAACAGCTCCCAGAAGGACTTTGGCTGAAAATCAACTCTATGAAGTGCTGCTCCTAAAACACTTCTCACCTTGCCAGGCATATTTTTGCTGCTAGGTGGGAAATGATTTTCCACCTGAAGCAGTAACTGAACAACATAGCAAAACCTTCCACCTAAAGGAACAAAAAAAAAAAAAATCCAGCGAAAAACCAAACATTCCCTACCCATTCCCTCCCACTGCCTCCACCCCAGTGATAAACATATCCAATGTTCCCAAAGGCATGTAGCTCTGACCTTGGTTTTCACCACAAATGTTTCTCACAGGTCCTGGAGACCTCTCAGGCCTCAGCCTGCACTCAGGATGGCTTTGAAGAGCATCCCCTCATGCTGCTGAGTGCACTCAAGGGCCAGGCAGCATCAATACCTTGAAAATACTACCTCAAAGGTGCTCTTAGGAAATACTGCAATATGATGGTATCAAAAAAAGCCCATAAGCCCTAAAAGGACTTTGAAATTTTGCTGTGAAGTGGAGGATATTAAATAGTCAAATTTGCACTACATGTGAGTCAGGAGCCTGACAGCTGGTAGGCTGGTAACTGGATGACATTGCCCTACCATAGACAAATATTTTACTAGTCTTCCTCTGCCTGCATTTACACAAGGTAAGAGGACTGTGTTTTCTTCCCAGTACAACAAACCATCTCTCACTAATTTATCTGAAGGCAGCAGCCAAAGGCAGACTGGCACGCAGGCCACGGACCATGTTACAGTGGGAATGCTCATTGCACATAACACAGAGTATGCTCTTTGCACTGTCACAGTCCATCACAGAGTGTCACTCTCTTGTGTGATGTACCCATGCATTCATAGTCTAGAGCTCAGGCAACCTCAACCACTTGTTGAACAGAGGCAACCATTGATTTTCTTCTCTGTGGTGGTTGGGCATACAACTTCAGCATTTCACAGGACACTATGCTGACAGATTGGTTCTGATCATGCATGCCCAGACTCAATTACATCTGAGTATGGAACAACAGTGAGCGGCACCTTGAGATTCATTAGGTCCTGAAATGATCTACAGAAATGTGCAACCTCTACCAGGGTCCTAAGAGCCTGGACACTAGATGATTCAAACATAGGTTCATTAGCTACAGTGAAAGCTTGAACTGACTACTATCCATCTTAGAATTTCTGTGTTTCAACAAATATCAATTTAAGGCCACTAGCAAACACATTTCTCCTTCTTGAGCCTGAGTCTTCTTATCTTTAAATAAGAGCGATCACAATTCTACCTTTGCAAAGTGCCCTGAGCTTCACTAAGACTCATCACTGCTGAGAGAGCTAAGTTAGATGCAGCACAATCAGAATTTAGGACAAAACTAAATCCAGATGGTCTTCTGGTGATGCCAACCAGAAAACATATTCCTTTCACCTTCATTTTTACTGTCCAGGACCACAGAAGTACCCACACCATTTCCCTCTGATTAGCCTGGGAGGGGGAGTAGGACATGGAGTTAATAATCTGAGCTTTTCTTGAATCTGAAGGAGTACCAAAACATGCTCTCAAACAAGACATAATTGGAAATTATGTTTGTAATGCCTCCATTACAAACTCTTCATTTAGGGAGTTGAACAGTAATCAAATGTCTTCTGTTCACTTTATGCAGCCCCTGGGCAAATTGCTGAGATAGCACAGCCTCATGTGAGTGATAGGCACATGACATTCAGCACCACCCATCATTCCTCACATTCACCATGCCATCAAACGGTCTAGGACCTCCACAAAAATAGTTTCTGGATTAACAGTGTTTGGTTGAAACAGAGCAAAACATACATGGGACTGATGAGTAGAAGGAAGTCTTTTTGAGATGTCTGCAGTTATAGTGCTACTCCCTTCAGCTGGAGCACAGACCTGTGGTAACTGGGAGTGGGGCTGGGCCCAGCCTCATCCCCAGTGGGCACAGCTGTGAGCAGCAGGTGAGCAGCACTGACAGCAGTGAGCCATGGAGGGCCCAGGGGCACTGACCAACCACCAAGGGGAACAGAGGCACACAGTGCAATGCGTCAACATCAGGGGTATAAAAGGTAGAGCTAGAGAACAAGAAAGGCAGACACTTGAAGGCTTCTGATGTGGTATGGTGTTGCTCTGTGTGGGTGAATGCTTAAAGCCTTCTGAAATTGTATGGTGCATGGCAGCTGTCTCAGCTGCGGCATATGCTGTGACACAGACCCACAGCTAAGGAGCTAGCTTGTAGCTAAGAAATCCACCTGAATTCCCTGGGTACCTGATGGACCTGGGACTGGGGTCTCTGCTATCTCTAATTGATTAGAGACTGGAAGATTGCAACTTAACTTTTCTTCTTACACAGATATAGTGCACATGAGTTCACAGAAGAGATTACTGTAGACTTTATGCTTTAATACTGAATATTACTTGCTACATGTTAACATTAATTGCATATCTTCAGGATTCCACAATGTATCTGTATTACTTGCAAAACACAGATTCACAGGTTCTCAGTTTTTTTCCGTGAATTAGAGGACTGCAATACAGCAAACTATTGCAAGTACTGTTTGTAGTTTTCCCAAATTATGTTATTCCTAGAACCAAGCTTTCCATAAAAATGTTCCTGTCATGTTTTGACAAAGAATTGGCTGTATTAGCATATTTTAGCCTAAGCATTTGCTGGGTGTACCATGAAGGCTTGCTTCTAACTAAGTAAAATTAACCCAAAATTAAAAAAAGAAAAAGAAAAAAAATGGTAAAGTGTTTACTTTATTCCACTAGATGCTGCAAGTAAGAATTTTGCTATCTTGTATCTGTTCTTTATTGTCAATTCATATGCTTTGGCTATTCTTAAATATTTGCCAATGGCTTTAGTTAACAAAATAACTTTAACTTAGTATTTGTAATACTGTAGTTATTCCCTACAGTAATGGATTATTTAGGTAACACTGCAAATAGGGAGGGAACTTTATCTATTAATCGAAGACGGAGCTGGCACCAAGAGTGACCTCAGTACGTGAATATAATGGACACCTAAGATGGTGCCAGTGGCTCCATGTTTAATGTGTATCACAACCTCCTGTCTGCTCTCCCTGGGAGGTGCAAGCACTCGGCAGAGGCAGAGCAGCCCCTGGCTCAGCTGTGGGCAGCGGGCAAAGCGAGGGGCACGGCCGGCCCGCAGACAGGAGGCACGGCCACCTTCCCCTGCCCAGCCTGAGCTGGCAGCACCTGCGCCTCTCCGCCGGCTGCTGGGTTGACATGGATCACTAAAGGGGTGTGTACGTGGGTGGTGTGGAGCCAGCAGCTCTGGCCTGGCGCCAGCAGGGAAACTGCCGATGTCAGGGATTTGCAGAAACACGAACTTGGTGGAAGAGACACAGAGGATCTTGTCCTAAAGGTCATAGCGATTTATTTTCTATACTGAGACTATGTTTTCAACAACATTTCTGACAACCATTTAAAGAACAGTGCACCATTCTCCTCAAATATAAACTGAATTAAGAAAGCAGTAACTCTTGGAGGTGCACTAAAATAACAACCACTGGCATACCAACAAAAACTTGTTGAAAACAATGTACTACTTTGTAATTTAAAACACTATGTATTACTTTTTGTCTTTTTCTGATCATCCTTGCCAAGAGCTTCATCCTGAACACTGTCACTCATAAGAAAACCAGGGCATAAAAGAACATCAAGTCTTCTGACCAGACTTTTCAGGATCAGCTCCTACTGTCCCCACACACCCACCAACCCGGTCTAGACCTTCAGCAACCCCTTCAGTTCCCACAGGCTTGACAGTACTGCTGGTGTGAACATTTACTCTCCAAAACCCCAACCATGGCAATCTTCCCTGATGACAAAGAAGGGGGGCACTCAAGAGCCAGACATTTCTGCCAGAAGCCTTAATTGATGATGCCTGTCATCATAGTTTGAATTTAGATTGGCCTGCAGAGCTAATAAAATCTAATGGAGATTTGTTAGAAATAAGGCATGAAGTTAAGGCTAATATGGCTTGGGCCTTTAGTTTCCTTTGCAGCTTCTCACTAGTAAAGATAATGGCATCTGGCTTCTATTTTACATGAGTGACCTACACACAGATAATTTTATTTCCAATTAATAAAATCCTTTGGCAAAAAGTAGGAATATTAGTGAATCCACTCGTATTAGATAAATTGCAACAATCCAGCTGAAATAAATAAGAATCCTCACCCTGAAAACTGAAACAGTCAATGAATTGTCCACTCAGCGCAAAGGGGCATGCCATTTATAAATCTATATAAAAGAAATCTGATGGCACTGATGCATATCATAATGCAGGCATCAGAAGCACCTGAAAACAAGCTCAATGTAATGACTATGTGCTGTTGACTTTTATTTTTGTCTCCAGGGAATAGTGTTTACTTTGCTTTAAAATTTATATGAGTCATTTTGTTATGTGCCTTTTTTTAATTAGTCGGAAAGAAATAGCCATTTGAGAAAGAGAGCGGAAATCAATTCTGATTCGATGCCGATAGCTACTGTGCGATGTAAACTGTGTGTTCTTTCTAATTAAATGTAAACACGTGCAGTTCTAAAGTCCAGCAGTGATGACAACTACTAGATAGGATTGCCTAAGACCTGGTCAACTGATCCTTGTGAACCTTTTGTTCATACCGTAGGCGAACTTGTGCAATCTGTCTCAGGTGAACGCCAGTTGTAACTGACTTTATTTTAGGTCATCTTCAGAGAAAAGACTTGACAAGAATGTGGAGAGCTCTGTAATACCTCCAGTTACCCATTAACTATGTCCTTCTGATAGCTAATCAATAGCATTGCATGGAGCCAAACACACTGCACTGAACTGCCCCTCTTCCAAAAGCCAAGTCTTGGTAAATATTTAATGGCAGTAAAGGTGTTTTGACTCTTATCAATCTGATATGTTAAAGAACTCTTGAAAGAAACTTTATCTTGCTTCTATCTGCATAAATAATTTGTTCGGTTACAATTTTAGTCTTATGCAAAAGCACTGAATTTAATGATCTAATGCTTTTAAATCAAGGTTTTGGACAGAGAAAATGTAGTTTCAATCCACATGTCACAATATAAAGAAAACCCAAAGTTTATTTCCTTGATAAAATGCCAACTAGAAATATACATCAAGGAACCTAGCCCTTTATACTGTACTAGTAATACTGTGCCAAACTTGCTCAAAACCTGTTATACAAGTGCGTATTTGAGATTTTCTTACAAAGCTTCAGTTTCTGAAAAATTCTTAGCTCTTATTCACATCAAGACAACGTAGGACTTTAAGCTTCTTTTCACAGGAAAAAAAACCCCGACTCTAAAATAGTTATACTAGGATCCAGAGACTTTTTGTACCCATACATTGAATATTCCCATCTCCAAGTGGGTATATTCATGTGATAAGTTTTATTAAGCATGTTTCCATTTTCTATTTTTTCTGTATGAAGCTGCCTGTCTAGACTCCTAACAAAGAAACTTTTGTCCTGATCCTTTCACATCATGCAGGTATCCCTCTGCTAGAGCCAGGTAGGATGCAAAGACCACCTTAGACACTTAGATGGTCTTATTCCATGCCTCTGTGCTAATGTCAGAGAATGTCTGACTCTCTCCCACAGCACAGTTTTCCAGCCTCTTCTGTATGATCCAACTTCAATATGAGCCTAAGTATTTTGAAGGAACTGATTCAGCAATGGATCCAAGATTTTTCTTGGAAAATAATCTGGGAATAAAACATTGATAGTGTTTCAGTTTCCAAAATGTGAATCACCATAAATGTTTTCCCAGAAGAATAAGCATTACTTTTCCCCCAGTGTTTACATGGCCTCCTTTGTGCTCTTGATGCCATTCAATAGTCTTCAAAAATAAAGATCACAGGAATAATTCCCAAACACTGGCATAGATAAAGTGAACAGCCTGAAGTTTTCTAATCACTAGTAATTGCCTCTGGTGAAAACGCTATTATTTAAAATCATAAAGGCATATAAATTAATCAAGCAGTGAAGTACATGGCACCATTTAGGAATGATCAGCTGAGGAAAGCCTGTTACTAAAAACTTCAGAATATTTCTTGTACTTCATACAATGTTATCTTTATAAATCAGACATGATCGTGAATTTTACGGCTGTCCTGATTTGCTATTGTGATTGCTTGGCTTAACTCCTCTACTGAATCAGAAAAGCAAGAGACAAAACTGTCTTGGACCCCAAGCTGGAAGCCAGCCCTGCCTTCCAGCATGGCCAGGAACATCCAGCTGAGGAAGAGTCTCTCCAGGAGAAGGCAATTAGAAGAATGTGTTTCAAAGATGGAATAATTGAATACATATGGTATTTCAGAGAGGGATGATCTCATGGATGAGCTGAGTAGCCCTAAAGCTACAAAAAGTAGTCCTAAAGCTAGCTCTTAGTGTAACTAACCTGAGAAGGGGAATCACATGAGGCTCTGCTCCTCGTCCCTACTTTCTTGCTGAATGAATGATTCAGTGGGTTAAAAAAATCTTTGCATGATTAAAAAAAAAAGAAAAAGAAAATGTAACTTTTAAAATTTGAGGACACCTCCTTTCCTGTCCCAAGAAAATAAAACAGAGTTTTTGAACAGTTTTGTCTGATCTTACTCAAAGGTGGTACTGAACAATATTATGCAACTCTGATGAAAAGCAAACATGGTGTGCTGTGCTCCAGCCCATGCCCAGCTTTGGTCACCAGAGTGTCAGTAAGTGAGGTATTGATGAACTCTAGGTGCGTGTGCCCAGCACAGTTTCCCCACTTTATTGGTACTGTACCCAGCAACACAAGCTACTCTGCAATGGCTGGTGACTCACTAGGAGGACTGCATGGGCTGCAGTCTGAAATCTGTCCTCCACATGGGTAAAGACACCCAAAATGTCGACTAATGCCATCATGGCTTCTCCAAGTGCATACAAAAATGCCCTTGGCTTGGGGATTGCTGTGTGGATACACACTTAGCAACTTACCTCCTGAACGCCATGTAAATGACACAATGGCAACATATCACTACTCAGTAAGTCCTGTCTTACCTAGCTGCTGCTGCCAAACCCTTGCTCATATAAATCATACAGCTCCGTGGACAGTTAAGCACTATGAAACAAGGCAGTTAAAATGATGGCTTAAATGATAAAGGGAGCGCCTGGGAAATTTAATATAAGGGAAGTCTGCTTCCCTATTGTACCAAAGCTTTCTGAAGCAACTGGGCAGACTTGTCTGGGCCATTCTCCTTAACGTGAGACAAGGGCACATGCTAAGGGAATGATTTAGTGGATTGGGGATAAGAGCCCTATCTTGAATTCCCTCTTCTATTTCACGTCTTCTCTGTGGTACTGAGCAAGTCACAACATGCAGAACTCTGCCTGCCATGCTGAAACTGGGAATAAAGCGCCTTTCTGTCGTGGTTTGAGACGTCAAACTGTGACACTTTCCCTAGCTAATTTTCTTTAAAATCGACACTTTTGGGGTCCTGGATTTCTTCTTCTTCTTATCTACATGTCCCCCATCTTGGAAATCTGAAGCCCAGATTGGTTCAGATCTCAGTGCCAATTATTGTTCATGGAAAGACACTAAAGAGCAAATTAACAGTATGCAAGCATTAACAATGCACATCAACGTGGTTAACCTCAGCAGACAGGTCTGGGAACCTGTTTGGGATCCAGGTTTGGGAACTCCATGGAAAAAACAGTTTTTCACAAGTTTTTGCCTCCCCATTGCAAGTTCAGCCACCACTGTCACCACGGGGCACAGGCAGTGACAGAAGCCTCCTGTGCTTTGTTGATCTGCCCCGAGCACAAACATCCTTGTTTTCTGAGATGTTCTTTCTTTCCTCCCAGTGAAAGGGCCCATCAGCTGGATATGCCACATGACTGGAAGCCAAAACACACAACTTTCATACCTTTTGAAAAGCAAGACATTAGACTGGTGGCTGTTGGAGAAAAATCAGTGAAGAGAAGCTCTCAAGCATAGGAGTTGGAAAGAGGCTATAAAGTGCTGAATGGATTTCTGTATCCTAAACTTTTTAAATCAGCTTCCCTTACCTCTCTCTTCCTTTACCCTCATGAGTTTTGACCATTGAATTATAGAAATAGAATGTGTAAAAAAATTAATATAGTTGTGCACTTTAATTTAGCTTGGTTGAAGAGGAAAATAACATTTTTCACTTTATGACACAGGATTTCACAAGAAAAACTGCAGTTTTTTCTTTCATTTCTCCATGACCAGCAGGTAAAGTGAAAAACTGTAGCAGGAAATATATTGGCTGCACTGAACCAAAGAATTAATTATTTTCTCAGGACCTGACAAGGAAACTGAATGAATATGAAAGCTCTTGTGAAATCTGGCCAACACGGAATTCAACACTCTTCAATTCCTTATTTATTTTTTGAACAGGACAAGATAATTATTGGTATGAATACTGCCTACTATGCTTATACACATGCAATAGATATTATATCTTCCTCTGATATGAGCAGTAACATTGCTCAAGAGACAAAAACTAAATTCCTACATTATGACATTCCTCATTCTACTGTCACAACTGTAAAAGTATGGTCAAATGACTCCTTTGGTACAGACAGTAGAGAAAAAGAGCTAAATGGAAGAATATATATTTCTCTATCTCCACCAGAACCCTTAGGATGGAAGTCTCATTTACAGAATATGATTGAAACAAACAGAAGATTATCTTATATGAGCCTGGATAACATTAAGATCCTGCCTACCTCAGAAGCAAAAAAAAGATAAATCAGATAACATGAACCTTGTTATCCATCCTTTACAGTCTTTTTGATGAAGGACAAATTAACAGAATTTCTTCCTCTTTGGTGAAAGCTCCTCCCAGTTAAATATTCTTTAATATGACAGTGGAAGCCATTAGTGCATTTCCCACTGCTTTGAATTTCTTTGTATCAAGTAACTAAAGGCTGTGGCCATAAGCAGGCGACCTTCTGGCTGCCTAGTACAACTAAATACTTCCTGGAAACCTTTCTACTTCCTCTTGATCTCTGTGAATGGAAGACCAGAAGAGAAAAAATGCAGGAAAATATGACTTAATGCAGCCAAAAATATGGGCAAGACAAAAAAATTCGTTCAGGAATAAAAAGAAAGAATCAATAATCTAGATGTTTGAAACCTTGGCCTCAACCTTGTTTGTTTCAATGACATAGATTTGGTATAACACAAGTTCTTCACGGTATATTTTCAATACAATGTACATAGTTGTTACCTTAATGAGATATGTAAGATCAGGATCAATGAATCAACACCATGATATGCCCCAAAGATATTTTTTCGAGGACAGCAAGTGAGCGGATGTCATTCCTCTGTTTAATCAGGAGTTAATGCGTGTACAGTAATTCCTTATTTTCACAATATTCCTTCTGACAAAGATAACAACCATAAGAATGGCTCCCAGCTGGCTAAACCTGACATACAGGTTTTGTTAATAAAAAAATGCATGACTTAATTAATGAAATGGATCTATTAAGACTGTCCCCCAATCAACCAGAGTGGCCCCACCTACAGCTGAACTTCACATGACCTATCTTATGCAAAAAGAATTGTAATAACTTGTACTGGAAGCTGCAATAGAGGAAAGGTTGCTATGAAGACAAAATATGATCTAGAAATGCATATAATGCCCCTAGAGGAGAAAGCTCAGTATTTTCACTTTTACTCAGCATTTTCCTTTACACTGAATAATTGAAACCACTTTGCTAAACTATGTAAAATTATTTCACAAAGAATAATTACATTTGATCTATTAGCACCTGATAATATCTATTGTCTAAATTGCTTGCATTCAATCCATGAGTAATGTCAACAGTATTAACGTCCATTATGGAAGAATTAACTGAGTAAAAATAATTTTTAAATGTTTGACATTCTTGTACCCTTTCTCTAGCATAATGTTCAAAAGAATTATCATTATGCCAACATATTATTGGATTTTTTTTTAAGGCATGTCTTTATTTAAGTCTGCAAACTCAGGGTCTTTAAAATCACAAACAATTTGCCTGTTTTGTTCTGGCAAGCATAAATTTGTAGCAATCTAGTAATTTTACATTCTTCTCTTTTCCCGTCTAGCTGTCCCACACTAATTGGCTGTCCAAATTCACCTCCATCAACTTTGGCAGGCTCAACACCTCCTTCAGAAAACCAGGTTTTCCCCTCCCCTCAATCATAAAGAGCTGCACTGTTACAAACAGAAAAAAAGGAACACTGCAACATTTCTACAACAAAGTTGTATATATACACATTAATTTGATCACACACACACATACATGCCCCAAACTGAACTAATGCAACAGCAGATACCTTTTTTTTTCTCTCTTGCAGCCTCATTCCTATTTCAGAGATTTCCAAATTTGTGCTTGCCTTTTAGCAGAGGAAATCCTATGAACTGTTTAAGATTACATTCTCACTGAAAGCAATGAATGCCACAGTCTTCTCCAGAATATAAAGCTACTTTCTCTCTTTGGAATAGTAACTTTACAGTAATTTGGAGGAAGCAGGAGAAACAGTTGGTCATTAAACATTAAATGTATTAATGGGGCACTCACAGTGTATGACTCATCTGGAAAAGGCAGTTCTGTACTTGCATTTCAGAAGGATTGCTGCAATACAATAGCTACTGTGATAAATTTAGGTTTATCTCACTTAATATTTAGCAGAATCTAATAAAGAAAACTTAAATCAAAGCACTTTCCAAAAAATGCACGAGTAGCACTATTTACATCTTACAGCCAGGGGAATAGAGAGGCAAAGAAAAAACATTCCAAAGGAGGCCCTTAATTTCCACTCCCCAAATAGAGACCCTTAGGACTTGGTGTTTACAACTTACAGGGACTTGCAACTCCAGATGAAAACAATGAAAAATCAGAACACTCAAAGCAGGAATCCCTCAAGCACTTAAGCAGCACATATAAAATCATCCACTTCTTCAGACTCATGTTGCTCTTGAAGTCCTGCTCAGTTCTCTGGAAATCTCAGACCTGCAAATATGGGTGAAGCACTCGGCAGCAGTTGCTTGTTACATGGCATAGTTTGAAATGGAGCTTCTGCAAAGCTCGGAAAAATGATCCAAAAAACCCCCCAAAAAACCAGACTATACAGGATGCTGGCTTGATTAGCAAAAAGTTTCATATGATGTCCTGGAATGGAGGGAAAAGTGATTAATGTAAAGTCTAATACATTAGGAGATACGAAGAAGGAGATAATTCCTAAGGACAGAAATTTTGTTTTCTCTCAAGACGTTGTGAATCTGCCCTTTATAGTCTTTTTTTTACCAGTCCTAGTTGTTCATGATCTGTTGAGCCCTATAATCATATCACTTTGATGAAAGCTTTGTGCATTTCCTTACTCTGAAGTTCTGACTCATTTAGGTGATTAGGAGGCAGAACAGTAACAGAGATAAAATAACAGGACCACTTCAGAGCACACTTAAGTCACTGTGAGAACTCTCAAGTCCAAGGTAAATATATCTGTTCATAAGGAACTCCAGAAATGGAGGCACTAAGAGAAACAGGCATGTGCACAACATCCTGGGCTTTTACTGTAGGCTTTTGTCTTGTTTTCCCTACTTTGTAGCAAATGAGCTCTTAGTTTTTTTCTGAGGAAAAAAAATACATTGCAGGAATCTGAAGAACAGAAACAAAATACTTATGTCTAGAGCTAGGGAAAATGTGATACAGTTCAGAAGCCATTTGTAAGAGCAGAATAAATGGCAGGATTTTTAGATGGTGGACAAAAAGGTTTGGGACATAAAACCCAGATACTTTACAACAAATAAAAACCAAATCAGCTCACTAAAATAATCAGAACCTGGAGCCTGATGCACCTTTATCAAAAAACAGTTACATCTTGCTTATGTTTATGATGAATAAAGTTCACTGGCAGTTCAGAGCAGGCAATGTTTCAGAGGGAGACACTGAGGAAAAGAAATGGAGTATGACATTCCCGGGGTAAATATGGTGTGTGTGGGGAAGAACTTCAGTTGCTGGCCCCATCAAGTCCTGACAAAAGGAATGCAAGAGCTGTTCCCAAGGTGAAAGAAGACAGGCTGAACAATGTGGCTAATGGGATCACATTGAGCTAATGGGATCACCACGACTTGTTTTACTTCTGTTGGTGCATGTCAAAACTCTGATGTGTTTTAAAATACATTCTACAGCAGCAAGCTAAATCTTGAGGCATTTTGGAGAGAATTTACATATCTTCAGGTTTTGAACCTTGTGTAGAAAGTCTCTACTGGGTAAGAACACTTCAAGTTCAGAAATTTGCAGATTGTAAGAGCAGATTATGTTCTGTCAGACAAAGGAAAAAAAAAGAAACAGAAGGCTCAAACACGTATCTTATTAAAGGCATTTAATGCTGCTGCCCTGATATAAATCTGCAGAGGTTACAGACACCTCACACTTGCACAAGCCCCCCATTGCTCTCTTTCACAAGCCAGGTGTAGACAAGAGAATAAACACAGCCACACTGTAGCACCCAACTATACTATCACACATTTAGATTTGGCAAGTACTGACAACACTTGGGAATGCTGTATGTAATATTGCTGGTTTCTAAAAGCTCTGAAAACTTGCTTGATGCTCTTGATTATTGTATCCTCAAAGTATTCTAGAATTATCCTTAGTCAACACATAAGCATTTAAAAATAAAATTATACTGGTCAAAATGATCCAGATTTGGCACCTACAGTTAAACTATTGCTCCAGAAAATTACTGTTTTTTCAAAGGGGCACTTGTGGGTCCCTTCCCAGCTCTCTACATGCAAACTCAGGTGTCTAAATTTACATATATGAGACTGAAAATTTTGGCCACACTGTTTAGCAGGCAGATCTGCTGGGCGGTCTCTTGTAACCAGATTTTTTTAAAGCCTCATATTTATTGGACAGATACTGGCCCAATTCCAATCCACAACTGCAAATCCAAAGAAACAGCTCAGAGCAAACCAGCAGCCTTATTAGCCTTTAAAGATTTCATTTTCAAGAACTCAAGACCCTTTATTGACTAATGAAAGGTTGGGTCCCCAAGCCCACAGACTGATGTTGCTTGGAACATATTTTAATCATTTTGGAGTGCTAGCAGCCATCTGTCTAAAGAGCTTTGATCACATAAATGCACTCTGAACTGCAGCTCCTTCCGACTCCAAACCCTGTCCAAAAGCCAAAGGGAACCCGCAGGCATGGCAACTTTGAGACAATTCAAAGCCTTGCAATGTGATAAGGCTGCTTTTATTATTTAGCACATCATTAGATTTAATGACACCACAGATAAGAGATGCACTAAAAAGATACCATTGTCATCGCCTATCTTATAACAGCAACATCCAACTGTGACTTTGCTTTGTTTCTACCCAACACTTGTTACTTACTATGCTATTTCAAAAGAATAGTTAAACGAAACAAAAGGATTTCTTTTCCTGCTGCAAACATCAGAAATAGTAACCCCCCCCCCCAAAAAAAAATTAGGGGTTTGTTTTTTTAATACATTCCTGCTTAGTTAAAAAAATAAACAAAAAAGCACAAAAGAGAAGCAGAGAAAATCCAAATAAACTACTGTATTTTCAGTTTAGACTATTGACTGTTGGGCAGATACCGCTTGCATATACCAGCCTATTTTGGCCAGCACTGAATACAAATTTACACTGAAAAGAGAGAGATCCATTACAGTTACAGCTCTTAACATTATAACATTTCTTAACACATTTTACACAATTGCCATTATTATCTCCTACTTTTGAAACAATTTGGCCATTTCAAAGCTTATTTTGTGGTGATCAGTATTTTTTTTTTTTTGTGGTATCTTGTGAATGGTACAGACACATGCTATGAACTATGAAAGCTTGGCAGCAATGACAGTGTCAGGCATGAAGAAAATCTATTTTAATTACCACAGCCAAGAAATTGCTCTCAAAAATCAAAGCAGAAGCCCTAAGAGAATGGTAAAAACTGCATACAAGTATCTCTCTTGATGACTGGACAGACACAGTGGTGGAACCTGTGTGACAGAGCACGACTTCATTTGCTCCAAATGTCAGCAACCTCAGCGAGTTCAACTCTGAGATTACAGTGCTTGTAGGTTTCTTTTCATTCTGAGATCTCTTTCTTGGCTCTCTTCCTCAGGACATTAGCCACCAGTAACCAGGAGAAACTTTTAGTGTTTCACAGTACAATACTGTACTTTTCAATTCACTAACTGTCATACCAAGCAGCAGTGTGAAATAAATAAATAAATAAATAAATAAATAAATAAATAAATAAATAAATAAACAAACAAACAAGAAGCAGACCCTGCACTTCTTTGTCATTCATGAAAACATTCTCGGGTGTCCATTCTGTAATGCTGATACAGTACAGCTTAAGAGAAAAAAAGATGAAACCATAACATGAAAGGCTCAGGCAGTGGAAGAGCTTCTCTTTGCTATCAAGCAAAATACAACACTGATGATTCACTCAGTGTAACTCCCTCCCTCTCCTGTGGCTTTTCCTTCCAAACTCAGAGCCATAAAAGCTCCTCTGCTAATGAGACAGCAACCCCTTCCTGGGGTTACATGCCTGGTTACATGCCTGTCTTGAGGCATCAGGAAAAAGACAAGTGGCTCTGTGCTAGTTCTCCTTCCTGCCATGACCATGTAAATGGCTGCTTGTAAGAGCAAACTATTACTAGTATGTTACACTTTACTCAAACATCTGAGAAACTCAGAACTGAGCAAATCCCAGCAGGCCCACTTATTCACTGGAAAACTGTGGCTGAAGCTTCCAAGCTGGTCTCTACTCTCCTGAAAATGACAGTTTTCACACCTATGCTGGAAGAACTACCCATACCAGATGAGTAACACATCATTATGGAATGCTGGACACAGGTTAGAAACCTTCCAAAACACAACACCTCTATCACATTAGTTAGAAAAGCAGTTAGTGAGTGGAAAGTTAAAATGGAAATTTTTCCAGTAGAAGGCATGGCATGCATTTATCACTTTAACAAAAGCTCTAAGTTTAGATGGAAAGTGAATAAAGAAAATACCTTACTCTTGGGCTTCTCTCTTTGTAAACAAATCAGGTGAGCAGCCTTCTGTTTTGTGTTCTGTGACAGGCAGAGGATTTCTTCTGCCACCTGCATTCTTAGATACTCCCTAACATTTTTCCACTGTGAGCAGTGTTAAATGCAGAGTAAGAAAAGTAATGTTATGTTTAGCACCGACTGAAAATTGCTCATGTAGAAGGTCTTCTCACCAAAGATTTTTTTAAATTGGGAAATATAAATTCCAACACAAAAAAAAATATGCTGTCCTCCTGTGGCACATTTTTAAGTGAAAAGTTTTCTTTCACCTTACAGTATTTCAAACTGTAATGCCATTTGATTTCAGCTCTTCAGCTGAAGAGAATTGAACTGAAACACATCAAAGTAATGATTTTTCAAAATAATTGAATTGACATTTTAACATAAAAACATGTCCTGGGAAAAACCAAAAGAAAATGAAATGGCATTTTAAGTCCTCCTGACAATGTTATTACTATATTTCTAAATATCATATTAATAACAAAAGAATTCCCTTTCATACAATATTTATAGGGCAAGACAATTTTTTTTGCACTTTTAGATTTTCTTCCTAACTTCTCATGGGAAAATCTGTCTTCCAAATAGCTCTTATTACACACACGGTTTTCCTGTGTTTCTTTAACTTGCTCTAGAGAGGGCTGCTTCTTATTCTGTATCTGTTTTCCTTCTCTCATTTTAAAGCAAGAGTACCTGCATATTCATAGTCTCTAAAGGTGTTATGCAAAAGGGTAAAACTTCTTATTCAGTTTATACAAATAAAGCAGCTGAAGCAGAATTTAGTGATGTGATTAATCTATATTCATCCATCATTTCAACATTTCAATGGTAGAACTAGAATATGTAGCCTTTGTCCACACACCCTTTCTACAGATAATAGATTTCATAATCCTGCATATACTCTGCATAGATTCTCCAATTTTGATTTTGTGCATTCTTACATTGTATAGAATAGATATCAACTTTAGTGATATCCTCATCCTAATTTTTACAAGTATTTCTATAGGAGTTTCATACTTTGTATTGCTATCTACTCCAAACTACCACTAGCAGTCAGTGGGTTGATTGCAGGTAGTTCTTCCAGAGACTTTAAACCTTCCAAGAACTCAATTTTATTACGCTTTAATCGACTTTGAAAAATGGTTCCTAGATATCCCTAACTGTGTGCTTATTTCAAAAGCATGGAACAAAGTTACACCTCTCCCAGACTTTTCAGCTCACTGAGAAACCAAGGAAGTCATAACACAAAACCTCATAGAGCAGAGGTAAAAAAGAAGGTGAGGGAATCAGCCAGGCAAAGGACAGCTGCGAACATAATGCCAGCAGGGCCCTGCATACAGAGTCGTGAGACCATATCAGCATCCAATGGCCAGGAATTCCTTTCTGTCAAGCAAATCGTTGCTCTTAGAGAAGAACAGAAACTCATGTGAAAAGGCCCATCCCAACAAAAACGACAAAGTAAATGTTGTTTTAGTTCACATTACCTCACGACAGCAAATAAGTAGAGAAGTCAGCTCAAGTCCTGTGCAATACAGTGTAAGGACCTGTGCAGCACCTCTAGCCTTAAAGTACTTGGCACAAAAAGCTGTTGGTCCCCAACTAATTTGAAAAATGTAAGAAACTTTGCCACTATAACAGCCAGTAGCAGGAGCAGTAGTGGATTTAGCATAGCACAGGGTGCAAATTAAAGCTGCATCACAGAGCTTGTTAGGCACTCCAGTCCATATTCATGCTGCTTCCTCAGTCCTGCTGCTTAGTGTTTCTATTGGCAAGGCACCTCTGAGGGCCAAGAGCCAGCCCCTGGAAACATGAGGCACAAGGATTTCATAAAGTGTCAGTCAGACCAATCCAACAGCAGCACAAGGCAATTTGAGTGTATTGCATACTGGTTGCAGGGATGGCGTGAGGTGGTTTGTTATTCCATCAGGTGCCTTGGATCTTTGACAGTTCAGTGCTTCCTCTCTCTCAAAGTTTTCATAAATCACTAAAGCTGAGTTACAAAGTGTTTCTCCATGCTAAATTGTTTTTTCCCAGTGAGATAGGAAAACTTTCAAAGTCATGTCAGGGCAAGAAGCAAAACATTCAAAATTTTTTTTGTGTGTTTCTAAATGAATGAGGGACACAGAAAGCTTAAAGACATGCTGATGGCTACAATATTTCATTGGAGGGCAAAAAAATTAGGTACCCACGAACCTCCAGCAGGTTCAGATACTGCTTCACCTTTTCATTGCTTGCCAGACTGCCACTGTAAGCACCAAACCTATGGTACACACTGGAGTTTCTCTTCACCATCCTTTTTCTTTGCAAATGGCCAAATACTAACTGGAGAATGGATGTGAGTCTGGTCTGCCATGCTCCCAATAAAGTTTTCTATCCACAGATTTATTTCTAAAGTCAGTGTCTCTGACTATATTACTGTTAGAAATTTGAACAAATGAGCCAAGTGAGACCATAATCAATTCCAAGCTGGAGAACAAGAAGTCTGGGAATGGGCCAGGGACTGGAGGATAATAAATTCAATAAAGTGTGAAATATACAAGGATAGCAAGGGAGGGCTCTGCCTTTACTGCTCACCTGCACCAAGCCAATGAGAAATACAGCCACCTCAGTAGCACCAGCAAAACCTCATGCAGCTGCATTCCAGGGAGAGCAGCTCACTGATCAGTCTTCCCCCCGTTCGGCTGTCTGATCCAGTTCATGAAACGGCCCCCAAACCTTGGACTTTTATCCCCTGTGACACCAGCAAGAGCTGTGATTGCACAAGCAATAAAGTGACAAAGGAAAGAAGTCACAGGGGACATAGGGGCTTACTAGTGGGAAAATGCTTATGAGACTGCAGACTGACTCACCTAAAATCCCAATTCTTTTGGGGCTGCAGCACCTCACTGCAAAGTGGCACAAAACAGAGGAGGAGAAGACTGAATACATAGATTCCAAATAATCAGGGTGTTGGCTCCCCTCAACCCCACAATTTGACTAAAAATTCACAGAAACCTCCCATGATTGCTGAGAGAAAATGTGGCTTTAACCAATCTGTATTAAAGACAGCAGTATTTCTCCACCCCAATTTTCTAATTTTAACACTCAGTTCAATAAACAAACAGAGAGACAGTCCCTGCCTTTCTTTTATTATAACAGAAGACAAATAAAAACCTTAGTGTTCCCTTACAGATTCACTGCTTTCTATATGCTTGGCTGGATCAAACTGGAGCAGGTTAAGTTCCTCCAAAACATGTATTACATGGCCTCCCACTGCATATCCAAGCCCCTCATCTCTTTGGTATATAAAAAGAACCTATTCTGTGCTTGCAAGTGGGAAATTTAATTAGCTGAAGGTTTATGTTTAATGTCAGGTGTCTGAAACTCTTCAATAAAATAGAAGTCTCTGCTGCAAGAACAGAGAATACTTAAAACACAACTGATGTCCTCTCCATGATCTAAAACTGCTCTTCAAAAAGAACTGTGTGGTTTACAGTGATACCATTACTTGGTCATTCTTCTTAATGACTGTAATTACACCATGTCATGTCTAAAGCAACTAGTACTGACACAATGACAGCAACTGCCAGAACAGAGGCAAGCAGACAGGATGAAAAGAGCAGGAAAATGAGTCAACGGCCATAACTGAAAAAGTGAGATAAAAAAAACCAGGTATGAAAAGACCAGTTCTCTGAGGTAAACTGCTGGGACAGGTGCTCAAGGCAGCCTGCTATTGCTTCAGAGGAAGGACTGAGATCACCACTCTGCATTAGTGGTTGCAGCTTCACTAATCCCACTGTAAATGGGTTCCAGTTCATTTGGGCTGGGAAACTGGATGTTAGAGCAGCCCAATCTTCTGCTACATGTTGTGTTCCCCTGAGGAAAATCTAGACTGAGAGAACTCTGAAGAAGACTGAGAGATGGCAGAACAAACAGGCTGAAAGGTTTGAGCAGGGGTCAGTCAGAGTACAGGAATCTGACTATTTAGGCTATTTATTGTATTCTGACTTGCTACTGCGGTGGCTGTGAGGATGAATATTGACTTTTTAGGCAGAAATAATTTATAGTTTTTAATAGCCCTTAAAACTGGAATGAAAGCAACATTCTAACAGCAAGAATTACACCATTCTATATCCATACACAGAGTCCATGGAGCATGGTTGAAATGGCACCATCTGAGTATTATATTCCATAACATCAGTCATGAAACTATAGAATGGAAGTAAATTAAACACACACAACTGTATCCAAAGCTTGAATAGAAAAGTCTTTTTATTCAGGACTAGAAGTAATGGCTTACAAAATACCTTTCTTCATCTATTTCGCCTGTTACAGGGTGATTCAGTTCTGTAATTAAGATGAAAATTGAGTTTGCTCCTGAGCCTATAAGTTCTTTATTTGGGAAAATAATAAAAAACTTTCTTGATTTCCTACTTTCACATTTATCAATCTCAGTCTTTTAAAAAAATGAACTTCCATATCATTTTACAAGAGACTTCATGGGAAAAATATATGGACCTCCATAAAACCAACTGCTATTTAGACCATTTGCTTGTGCCACTAAAACATGAGTTCCAAGTATTCCAGTTGAAGTATTGTAAGCATTGAAACTTGTAGATTTAAATTCTGTTAGATCTCTTCAATAGTTTTTAACTTATAAAGTGCTACAACTGGTTAGGGAGCAAGAAAACTGCTGACATTGCATGCAGAGAAACCCTATTAACTGAAAGTTTGAATCTAAAAATACTTATTTCAGGTAATTGTACTTATTAGTACAAAGAGCCTTACTGAAGTTAATCTTCTATTTCATTGCTGAGAACCATCACATAAATGTAAAATAAGGCATCTTTTGCTCCCATGCTCACCATATCTTACATATTCCAATTACTTTGCAATATTATATTGCTTTTGACTGGGATAGAGTTAATTTTCTTCATAGTAGCTGACTCCAACTGACCAAAGGCATACCCCACACCAATATGGTGTCGCACTCAGCATATAAATCTAGGGGAAGAAGGAGCCTGATTATAAAATTTCCAGATCACATAACTGAAAATATGCAAATAAAAAACTTGTGACGATGTTCAAATAACAGGGGTATATGAGAAAGAGGTATTGGGATTAACACTCCCATGTACTTCAAAACTGGTTATTTGGATATAGCCTTCTTTGGTCACTGAGAATCTTATGATTTGCATTAATCTCGAGCTTAAAGAGCACTGTGTGGAAACAATTCTATTAGTAAGAGAGAAATTCTATGCTATTCCTAACTGTTATGCAAATTATAATTTCTGGTATGTATTTTTGAGTTAGCATCCAGAAAACGCAATTTTCTTTTTGAAACTTGACACAGAGACAACACAAGAAGAACAAACAGAAGCACAGAACTTGCCAAACTTTATTTGTAGCCAGCTTCTTGTCCCTTATGTATCTGAATTAGCTTCTTCCTCCTTTTTAATTCCATTTCACTTCTCTGTCCCTTCTAAAGAAGACTGAAATTGTTCTGGAATATACTTTCTTTTCAAAAAGTCAGAAGTCAGAGGGAAAGAAATGTTTCCTCATTATATCTGCAAAAGCTAATTTAAATTTTGGGTTAGGGCATTATGGCTTTCCATGAAGCTCCAGTTTCAGTTAGGATTTGCTTTTCACTTCACCTGAAAAGAGGTGTGGTTTACTTCTTTCACAATTGGAGGAAAAAAAATGAATGTCTTCAAACACAGGAAGATACCAGATCAGAGAATTGTAGAATAATGAGGTTGGAAGTGACCACTGGCAGTCTCCAGCGGAACCTAACTTCTTCTCAAAGTGATACCAATATGAGATCACACCATGTTGCTCATAACTTTATCATGTTGGAAATCTCCAAGGATGGAGATGGCAAAACCTCTCTGGCAACTTGTTCCAACGATGGACAGCCCCGTGGAACAAGTTTTCCCTTGTAACCTGTCTGAAATGCTCTTGTTTCAATTCAAGTCAGTTGTTTCTCACCCTGTTGTCATGGAGCACTGTGAAGAGGTCGCCTTTCTTGACAACCTCTGCACAGACTCTGTTAGGCTGCCATTAGGTCTCCCTGGAGCCAACAAAGAAAAGAATATTTTTCCTTTCCCAGGCTGTACAAGAGCACTACCCTTGGTCTCTCTTTACATTGCAAATGCTAGGGTTTCCTGACTGTACAGTTGCCCTCTGTCAAAGTTTTTCCAATTTATAGATGTCTTACTTTTACTGGGGACCCAAATCTGAATAGTGTATTCTAGATACCAAGAATCTTCCCTCTGCAGAAAATAGAAGGGGATTTTATATTTTTCCCCTGAAAGTCTCCACTTGTTTCCCTCCTTTAGGCATGTCTGTGTGTACTTACTTACACATACAGATAGTCTGGACCTAAGTATCTCTCCCCTGATTTTTGTATGATCAAATGATACTTTGCTTTTCCTGGATTATGCCAATGTTAGTGAAAGTCGGGTTGGTATGAAAATGCACATTTTAATGTCATTATTTACACATGTATGCATACAAAATAGTTAATATACACACAGTCATTACTTTTGTGACCAAACCCTTGAAATGTTATTGTGTGTTAAGGCATGAGTACAAGTGATGTAGGTATTACTTCCATGCTTTAATGGAAGCCTCTAGTTGTTTTTTTTTTGTTGGGTTGTTTTGTTCTGTTTTGTTTGTTTATTTGTTTTTGATTTCTTAAATTTGTTTCTTCTAAGTTAAAGGATGATGTAGTGTCCTGGTTCTGGCCAGCACAAGGTAAATTTCTGCAGTAGCCAGGAGGGAGCATGGCTATGACCCAGAGGACATTTTGTACCACCTCATGACATTTTCCAGTTGGGGGAGAAGGGAGTCTTTTCTGGGGAGAAGGGGTTCCTTCCCATTGGGCTGAAGTGTGGCTGTGGTTGGGTTGGGGCTAGAATTGTGCATGTGAATCACTCTCTCTCTTTTGCATGCTTTAAAAATTAATATTGTAGCTGTTACTGTTCATTTTCTTTTCTCATTGCTGTTTGCAGTAAATTATTCTTATCTCAACTCCTGATCTTCACCTTCTTTGCCCCAATTCTCTTTTCCATCCTGTTGCAGGGGAAGAAGTGGAAGGGGGAAGGGGGAATGAGTGAGTAGCATGTGTTTTGGAGAGTCTCAGCAAGACCACTAAACTGGGGTTACCATTCCTAAATCATGACTCATAGAAATCTCAGTTAAAGAAAGAAGAAAAAGAATAAAGGAGGATAAAAGCTTTTTGTAAGGCCAGGGAAGACCTAATAGCAAAAGGAGAAGTCACCTAATGAGCCAAAATTGTTAAGCCCCTGTCATGCTGGGGCTTAAGACAGAAAGTGTAAGCATCTGGTGAAGACATGAGAGAATAGTAGGTGAAGGGAATGTGCACCCAGCATAGTCAGATTGCAGCTTTACAGTTCTCATGAAGACTGGAGCATGTGTGTAAGCCTATATTTTGCTCACTGGGGAATTATGAAATCCAAAAAAGAGAAGCAACTCCAGGGAATACAGTCTTGAACAGCAAATCATACAGCTAACCCACTTGGATCAAAGCAGCAAACTTCCACCCCAGTTCAAAACAGACTGTCTAAAAACACTCCCAGTGCTTGTTCTAGACTACCATAGCATGGCAAGCACTATGAGGAAATAAAAAGACCCAGCAGACATCTATACATAAGTCTCTTCCACATACAAATCAGAGTGCAAGTTTTCATTCATTTGGGATGGCTTGGGAAATGCACTGTCTACCTTGCCATTCATACTTACTGTGGCCATCCCACCCTTGGCCTGGTACAGTTCCCAAGGCTTTATGTACATGTGAGATATATTCTTTTCTGTTTCATTTGGCATGTGTTTAAAGTACTGTCACACTATTGGATGACAAGGGCTGCAGATGTTCATGTAACTTAAAGGAAACTGTAACCAAAATGTCAAGTTCATAAGAATCCTCACAATGGCACAATTAATTTCTAACCAAATCAAAAGACAGGCCTGAGAAATTAAATGTTGCTGCTTATGCACTTATTCATATAAGTTGTTGCCTTTTACAACCCTTGCAAGTTCAGCTCCAGGCAGCCTCTGGCTTTTCAAGTCATGTGTCTGTATGCTTAAGACAGTGTTTCCATACAGAGAGGTTGTGGAATCTCCGTACTTAAAGACATTTAAAACCACTCTGGATGTGGACCTGAGCAACCAGGTCTCAGTGGCCCTGCCTGAGCAGGGCTGGACAAGATGACCTCCAGAGGTCCCTGCCAACCTCAATCAGCCACCCTGTGGGTCCACTCTGGGACACATCAGCCTCTAGAACAGCGAGGTAGGTAGGAGATAAAATATTGTACTCTAGATGTTATAACTTGCAAAAATCTGTAGTGCTACAACAGTTCTTGCTCCAGGGGATAATCAGGTGAGCATTTCCACACCTTCTGGATAGACTTTGCAAATGCTGTCAGCCAGCTTACAGTTTGACTGATCAAATTAAGAGCTATAAGTTAATAACATGATACATTCTAATGCTGATTCCTGCAAGGCATTATTGTTGATATTTCTGGGATTTAAAGCATTTCAACAAGTAAATGGCTGTTGCTGCCTACTGTACTTGTTAAACATCAAATGTTAGTGCAAACTTGATAGCCTAGGCCAAAAATGTAACTCAAAAATCAGTGAAAAGTCTCCTACAATGTGTATAGACCAACACAAGCAAATTCTTAATTTCTAAAATATCAATTTAAAAAATTGCATTTCAGTTTTTAAATTATTCAAAAAACCACCCCACTAAAATGAGTAATAAGGGCACCATAATAAATTCTTTCCAGCTTGGTAAATCATACCATAATTTGTGCACACGCTAAATGCTGACCAAATTAATTAAATGCAATAATCACAAATTGCTTGGGGTTTCTATTCCCTATTAACAGGTTTTAAATAAATGCCTATGAGATTTAGGAACAAAAGTTGTTTTTGAAACTTCCCTCCAAGGTTTTAATAAACTTAATGAGAAGGGGAAACTTGAAAAACCTCTAGAAACCTGAGTATTTTTCATTTTTGAATGCTGAAATACTGAAAACATACACAGTTCTGCTATTTCAAATGCTTTTTAGACATAAATAACTAGTCCTCTTTATTTCCAATGAGTATAGTATTCACACTATATTTATTATTTACCTCTGTAGCCCACATCCCTCATCACAGACATTCAGCCTTCAGATTCACAATTTTCAGCTGTGTTGATGCCAATTCTCCTGCCTTTAACCTGCTGGCAGCTCTGTATCCCCTCTCACACAGGAGGTCAGGATGAAATGAGAGCTGTAACCCAACATCACTCCATAAAACAACCTAACTCCTTCACTAGACCACACAGAGCTTTTCCTTAGGGACTAAAACCCACTGATCCATGCAAATGTTCAGGGCACCCCACCTAAATTAATGAGAATGGGTATTTCTCTCATTCTCCATACTGCTACAGAACATGAGGAATTAAAAGGCACATATATTGGGGTTGAAGAAGAAACCAGTATTTTAGAATTACAGATTTATTATTTCAAAATCTATATTGACTAGGTTAGGTATGTGCAAACAATCAGGGAAGAAACAAGCATTTATGTAATCTGGTTCTTTTGTCCATGCATTTTTAAGTGATCACATTGCCATAGCACAGCTTTTTAGTGCAAAAATCAACCACCAACTTTTCACTTACCTTAGAAGAAACTAATACAAAATTCAGGCTATAAGAAAGGGACTCCTATTTCAAAGAGGTGGTTGGTGAGCAGTAAAGCAGAAATGCAGGCTTTGATTCATTGATGTATTCACATTTTTCCAACAAATACCTATTTGATAAGGCCATTTCCTCACTCAGTCAGACATTGTACAGAAAATTTCCCCTATGAGTCACTCATTCATATTAGAATCAATCATTTTACCTGTAATAAACACGCAATGTTTGGATTTCCTCTTCTAGTTTTTTGCACTGTTGAAGAGCAGCTTCCTTTTCTTGTTGCAAAGCTATCAATTCTGCCTGTGAAATGATAAACAATCGATAACCAATTTATTCAGAACATCCACACTTTTTTGAAAACACATCAATCTCTCTGCAGTAATTTCAACGATTATTACTGCACACATAGAGTTATCCTGCTGTATGTAACATAGTGTTGTGGTTTAACCCCAGCCAGGAACTAAGTACCATGCAGCTGCTTGGTCACTTCTCCTTCCTCCCACTGATGGCATGGTGAGGAGAATCAGAAAAAGAAAGAAAAGAAAATCAAACTTGTTGATTGAGATAAGAACAGTTAAGTAATTGAAACAAAGTAAAATATAATAATAATAATAAAAATAATAGTAATAATAATAACAACAATAATATTATTTATATGAGTAATTGTAATAAAAAGGAGAGCAACAGAGGGAGATAAATCCCAAGACAGGCAAGTGATGCACGATACAACTGTTCACCACCTGCTGACTAATGCCAAGCCTGTCCCTAAGCTGTGATCACACCCTTTCCTGGTAACGCCCCCCCTTTTATATACTGGGTGTGATGTTTTATCACACAGAATGTTCCTTTGGCCACTTTGGTCAATTTTTCTGACCATGCTTCCTCCCAGCTTCTTGTGTACCTCCTCACTGGCAGTGCAGGACACACTGAAAGTCCTTGACTTGGGGCAAGCACCACTTAGCAACATCTAAAACATCAGTTATCAACATTATTTGCATACTGAATCTAAACCACACCACTGTACCAGCTACCAGGAAGCAAACGAGCACTACCCCAGCCTATTTAATTCTTATGAAATATTCTTTCTTTTTCTAGCATTGAAATTTTTCTATATTTTTTTCATGATTTCTGCACTAGCAGGATGATGTTTTAAATGGCTTCTCCCATGTAAGTTTTTTGAATACCTAAGGTTAGAACTCTTCAGTTCAGCCAAGTGGTTATCAGCAAACACATTTCATATGACACTTATGTATTGGTATACTGCAAAACTGTTGACCAACATACAGAAAGTGAAGCAAGGCCCTTGGCCATGAACTACTGACACAGGACTCTGGTCTGCACATGGCTCCCTGGCTGTTAAGGGCAGCTCCCATGGTAGCAGCCCCTGGCTGATGTTGGCAGCAGAAGAGCAGTGGCAGGCCATGAGCCAGCAGGGACTGCAGAGACTGGCACCGACAGTACATGCTGGGATCTGGGTGCATTCTTACCCAGGATCTGGTTTATAGAGGGGTGAAGGAATCCTTGAGCAATCACCTTCATCTCCCATCTGTGATCCCCACCGGACACTCCCCCTCCCATCTTTGATTTACACTGAAGGGAGAGTGACTCATGACAATAATGGAAATTGCTGCATGTGGCTTGTAATTCAGGAAGGTAGCCAGCCCCAACAGGCCTTACAGTTAAAGAGGAGGCAGGGAGAAATAAGTATTCATGCAGATTTAATATGGGTCTATAGCTTAATCACCATTAATTTTAAAAGTCCAGTTTCAATAGCACTGCAGGGCTGCCTTGAGGGCCCAGGTACCATATAAATAAATCAGTGGGTGATTTATTATTGTAACAACAAATAAGATCAGGCTTCCACAGGAATTCCTTGACACATGAGCCTGAGCATTGGGCTATTTTCCAATGTTTTTAATTCATGGTGTAAGTTATTAATTGTACAAATTGTAGGGCCCTTAACCAAGAGGCACATGTGTGAGAAATGCCAACTGTGGATTCTGCCAACTCTTCAGGACAGCGTTGCGGAAAAGTTTCTTGGTAAATTAAAGACCTGTTATATGAGCTACAAACCCATGAAGGGGAATGCACATAGTTCAGCCTCTAAGTCTGCCAAACGCACTGTATAAGCATGAACAACTCTGCCTGTATGCCTCAAAGTCTCTCTCCTAAAACAGGGCTCCCGCTTGCTTCTGTTTCCTGTTTGTCTGTAAGTCTTCAAGGCAGGTGTTTTACTGTTTACTGTCAACTCCCAGTCATCTATGGGCAATTCATTCTGCTGGTTGATTAATCATGTCCTGGATACTTGGCTGATTCCTGACAAATTTTATTGAACACTGCATTGCACAAATGCAGCTACACAAGCAGTCTCTGAACCGTGCTGCTCGGTGGGTCATGTTGCACCCAGGGTTCTGCACTGCCCAGGCACAGGACCCACTGCTGTAATTGCTCCTGTGAGAGACATCCATAAAGTTTTAACAGGAAGTTCCTTGGTGAATAAAAACTTTCTTACTATATGGGGGGGCGTTCCTTCAGCTTTAAAAGCAGAAAGCGTTAATGTTTAACATCTGAGTGACAGTGGTTTTGAGCTTCTGATACTGAAAACAATGTACTGCACGCTGGCAAGCCCTAACTTCTGTCAGAAAGAGGTTAAAATCCTCTGCAGGTGAGCCTCTTGCCTGGTGCAGCTTGCTGCCTTGCAAGCAGAACTCACAGAACACAAGATGTTAGCCAAACCAAGCTATTTTCTGTAATTATACTGTTCTGTAGGTGAAACAACATTCTTAAAAATTGGAAAACACACTTGAATCAAAGTAGGTGGTTTGTTCTAGAGGCCAGTAATTAACATCCTTGCCAATTTTCAGTGTACTGTGAAGTGTGATTGAAATGGTAGACTGGAAGGAAATGTTTGCAGCTGACACACCTACTCAGAGAGATTAACGGCTAGTCTCTTTGGAGAACTATCATAAAAAATACACCTCATGTTCCACTTGCTGTTCAGGACAAGAGTCAGAGGCATTAGAGCCTTAAGACTATCATTTATGTCAGTTTTTCAGCAGAAAAAACTGCACTGATTTGACTGGGTTTGCATCTGGGTTTGTACCAATAAAAATATCAGCAAAATCAGGTTATTTGGATTTAAAAAAAAAACAACAAACCCGAGAGCTACAAAAAGTGAAGGGAAGAAAACCAGACATTTGTTAGCCTCCTCAGGAACTTCCAGTGGAGTTGATACTAGGGAGCTTCATGAGACCAACAAAAATCCAAGCCCAAGAGTCTCTATGCACAGCATGCAGCCATGTGACAAAATGACCCATTGTTCACAGCCCTGAAGGGTGGTAAACACAAATAAAAGAGTGAAATATCCTCACAAGGCAGAGATGTCTTCCTTCACTAGAAGAAGGAAAGCAAAACAGTGCTCATCACAAAGTTAAATTGCTAACTAAAATAATGGCATCTGCTCTACAATAAAGAATTTGGAAGACTCCTAAATATATATTGAAATCCATCCATACTGCATATGGCAAAAATCCTGCATGAGCTCACCTCTAGTAATAACAATAGCTGCTTGAGAACTTTTTAACAAAATATTGTTCTTCTGGAAAATGTCAAGCTGAGGAAATCAGAACTTTTCACAGAAATTTATTTGTTTTGATTAAATTGTTTTGGAAGGTAGGGTAAAGAAGAAGCAAGAAGAAGAATTACACACAGGTTCCTCTAGTGGTGGTTTCCCATGAAAAGGTCACTTTAGAGGTGAGCTTGGTCACCTTTTGGTATAGGTGTCACTCTCAGCAAAGCTTCTTTTTAACCCTGAAAGGGTATTCTGATCACTTGGATACTGTGAAAAATATTTCTGAAGATTTTGTTTTGTCCAGAAGTTACTACACTTTCATATTTGGTTTAGTGTGGATAGATCCTTACCCATTCTCTGTCCACCTTCCTGCAAATGGGAATTGTTGTTTCTTTATTTTCTCATTTTGAATTTTAACAGTTTTTTGGTGAAAATTTAAATTTTCCAATTAAATGTAAAATCTAATTGCTATTTATCAAACTTAAAATAGCTGATCTCAGCTAGAGAAAATCTTGGTACTGATGTTTTTGCTGTTGCTTTTGCTTCAAAACATTTAAAGAACAATGTCATGCACACGCGTTTTCTTACCACAACGTCTGGAAAAATACAAGACATAAGCAAAGGAAAACAGAGGACAAAACTAGTATTTATCTTTTCCTAATTCCTCTAGGGCAAACATGAGCACCCTCAACTCCAATCTAAATTGAAAGAGATAAGAACACACAGCCTCCTATGCTGTCAGGTTCTCTCTGGAACCTCACCTTTGTGTGAGAGACAGCTTTTGTAAGACTTTTCAATATCCAATACAAAAGAAAAAATCCAATTAACTTCACTAATAAAGTTTCATAGCTTTATTTTAATTTATTTATTTTCTAGTGCATTTATATACAACATATATACATATATATATATATATATATATATATATATATATATATAGTAAGCACTTATTTTTCCTTTCTGAGATAGGATAAACAACCAACCTTTTCTGTTACCTCTCACTAAGCAGGCTCTTCATTACCTTGATCAATTTAAATGCATGTCTCCTCAGTACTCTGTACTCATGCCAGTAGAAACCTCTCACCTGACACATTCTTGTACTCTTTTTGTTCCCAGTCACCCTCCAGCCTGTTCTGCACACTGGTATTACCCAGTTGACAGTGGAAACTCTTATTCATCCTGAAAAGATAATACCTTACACTTGGCACTGAAATTCCACCCCACTGCTTTTGTTTTTCCAGTACTTGAGGCCATCCCAATCTTTCTGCAAGACAGCTTGAACTTACTTTGTATTAATAATATCTCCATGCCTTATTAAAAACAATTCCCAGCTCTGTATCATCAAGCAATTTTGTTGGCACATAGCTGTTCTTCCTGCCAAAGGTTCTCAATGACAGCATTAAAGAAAACTGGTTCAGCACCAGCTGGTAAGAAATTGGAGAGAAATTCCACTAGTGAAATCCTTGGACCTTAACATTTCTTCCTTCAAATCTGTTTGCTGCTGCCTTCCTGCTAACTAGTTCCTTATTGCCTTTGACTAATCCCTCATCTCCTTCATGGGTACATGACATTTTGCAGACAGACATGAGCTAAACGTGCCCATTCTTCCAAACAAGAGACGCTGGGTGAACCTAGCGAGCAGCAAGCAGCATTTCCCACATTAAGCTTGTGCCTGCTTGTAAAATAACAATATATGCATTCCCCACTGAAATTAATAATTTTCCATATGGCACAACCTATAAGCTTATGTGTCAGGTTATATTAAAAAAGTTTCCTTGTCTAAATAATCAGTTATCATATCAAAGAATTCTTGCATGATCATTCTTGTGTGAAAATTGTACTGTAATTCACTCTTGATGGATCCACGCTTTAAAAATATTTTCCTTCCAAACTTACTCTGAAGACTGGACAATAAAGACTAACTGGTCTACAGCTGGCAAAATTAGATTTTTCCCCTTCTAAATATAGATGCTCTCTCTGCTAATTCCCTGTCATATTACACTGCACATGGCCTCATAAGATTTATTAAAGAATTTACTATAATTCCTGGAATTTCAGGTACCAGTTCTTTCAGAACTGGGGATGGAAACCATGCATTAACTCAATGCAAGCACAATAATCTATTGAACAGCTGCCATGTACTCCATTTGCATACATTCACTTTTCTTAACCCTTGTCCTCACAGCTGGCATCTTCATTGCTCAATGCTGAAAGAAACAAAAATTAAAATCACATGCTTTTAGACCTAATCCAGAATTACCCCTGATCTCTGTGCCATTCTCAGACCAGTGGCATATTTCCTCTTTCCTTGTTCTCATTTCAGTTGTTACACTATTGTTTGTTTCAATTTCCTTTCCAAGGGGAAATTTAGCTTAACTTCAGGCAATTTTCATTTGTCTCTCTATCTCCTGTTTTCTAAGACATAACTTCCTTGCTTAATAAGTACCCTTCTTGTGGATAACTTATTTGTACTTTATTTGCATGGAAATTATAACTGACTCAATTAGAATGGGCACCCTTTCTACCCAGTACAATTTCCCTTGGCTTGGCTGAGATATGTGTCAATGCAAGAGTTTAATGCACTATTCCTTGACTCTGTAATAGACACTACCAGCATTTTGCTTTCTACTGCTACAGGATATTCCCACGAATTAGAAGAAGGTTGTGTGAGAAATCTGAGAATCTCCAAGTTAATTTGTACAATTTATGTTCTCAGTCATCTATGTTCAGTAGAGCTGCAAAGGGGAAAAGGGGAAAAAATGGCAGTAAAGGGGGAAAATGACAGTCTTACTACTCTGGGTCCTATGTTATCATCTGGGGTCTGATGGAATGGAGCCTCAAACAGACAACAAAGAATTGCTCCTATTTTTTGCTAGGAAGAAGTATGTTTCTGCTGATATTAGCAGACTAGCTGGATAGGAAGAGCTCAGGTGTTTTCTCAGGGCAACAGGAGATTGGGAAGCCAAAAAAGATTTCTTTCATTCTGAATTAGAATGAACAAAAACCCCCTCAACTCTGTAAAAAAACTAAAACTGATGAAATATTTTAATCTTACACTATTTTTAATGCTTCTACATTTGACACATCATGTCAGTAAGAGACATACACACTGCCTGATAAGAGCAGGTCATGTTGTGACACATATGAGATCCAACTTCTAACCGTTCTGTTATTTTTACGTTAGCAGCTGCTACTTAGTGCAGATTACAACAGCTCATCTTATTTTCTATATCAAAGTGTCAACACATCCAACTGTTTCACCAACAATACTAGCAGGTAATGCTTTGATCTAGAAAGGAATACAAGCACTTGTCTCATTAATTAGGGGATCAGAGGTTTTCAGGGTCAAGGAAAAGACTCCAGCTAACGAGAGGACTGAAAATGGCTAGCACTCTAATAACACGCTAAGCAACCTTCTTTTTGTTTTAATCACCCTGCTGAAGTGTCAAATTGTTTCATTACAATACAAAGGGGACACATTGACCTAGAAAATGAGATAACATGTTTCAACTTGCATTTAAGTATCAGCTGGCCTTGATTACTTTAAAAATTAAAAGGTAAAATTAGAACTTACTATAGTAGTTGTTAGAAAATATTGACACATCATGAAATACAATTAACAAGAATAAGTCCAAATTTAAAATATAAGAATTAAATGTTTTACTTCTGAAGTTTGAAATGTAGGTTTCAATATTCACCAAATAAAACTTCTAGGAAATAAACTGAGCTGGAAAAGTTTGGAATTGTAACTGAAATTATTAGAAATTCATGCAAAGTTGTTTCTCAACACACAATTTTTCTAAGATAAATAGTTTTTCTAAACTTGTCTCGAATTAAGAGTAAATGGAGAACTGTATTACTGGTCCCTGATGGATCTGCGCTGCTGTGGAGGATCACTACAGGTAGAAAAAATACAATAAAGAACCAGCTGAGGGTTATCTGTGTATGTGAATTTCAGGGTAAGGCTGGCAATTGTGGGAACTCTTGACAGCCTTTGAGTTGCAGCCCTCACCAACCCTCTGCCACAACCACACCCGGGTTGACATACCCTTTGGGCACAAAGGAAAGGCATCTCAACAGCAAACATGACCTTTATGAGTTTGCAGCAGGATGAAACAATTAATCATAATATTTTATTCTACAATCTAATACTACTGTTGGTCCAAATAAATAGCTGTAATGAATTTTTTTTTTTTTTATAAAAAGCATTATCTCACTGCATTGTTAAGATACACTGGTTTAGATGGAAGTATTTCTGAGGAATGTCAGACAGGATTTCTGAGAGAAGAGAGAACTCCTCCCCAGCCTTGTGATTAGGTTGTTTGTTTTGAATGCTGAAACCTAATGCTGACTCCCAGCTTCTTGCATTAACCCACTCTGGGCATCCTGGTGGACTCCTCCCAGTGAGACTGTTTCCCTGCTCCAAAGTTATGTGAATTATGCATGGTTCTGGTGACTGTCATTGTCTTGTTTCTCTCTCCGCAACTGACAAAAATTTTTTTTTTTTAAATGGCTAAGCATGTGAAAAGCAGATCCAAACAGGGATACATCATGGAAAACAAGATGAACTCCAGAATTCAGCCATGAAAATGTTTGAGGGTGACAAACTTGGATCAGGGAGCTGAAATAAAGGCTTTCCCATACATGATGTGAGAGCATCAACAGTGGCTTTTAAAACTGTATGATTTTCATTTACCTTACAAAGAATACATTAAGGTTTTCTGTTATTGGAAGTAAAAGTTTTAACCCTGAAATCTTTTTAAAAGAAAAAATGGAATTGTCATTTTCAAGAAGTGTTGTGCTTCACCTCCGTCTTATGTAACTTTCCTCAACTCAACCTTTATGCTACCCTAATTTAATATTTTTAAGGAGTTTTTCGGACGACTTGTAAGAGATGCCACTATCTGACATTTAGACTCTTGTCTCCATCACAACAAATTCCCCAGTGAGGATACATTATCATACCAGATGAACATTGCTTGCATGGTTGCTCATTTCTAAGAGATCCTGTTGTGACTGGGACATTAGCAACGGGTCACAACAAATTCTACACAGATTGTGCAATTAGAAGGAAAAAAACCCCACCAAATAGCTTTTGACTGCTCTGAGAAAGAAAACGAAAGAATACAATAGCAATTTTGCTGAGACTAGATATGTATCTGGTTAATTTTATTACAATAAAAGCAAACAATATCATTATGCCTGACATGTGATGCCTTATTCTTGTCCTACGTGGTCACACCACATTGGGAAGAAGCTCACTGTACCAGCAGTATTTAACAAGCAGTTTGCTTCTTTACAAGCACATATTACAGGCACATTTCCCTACCAAAGTGGACCGATCCCTGGAGGTATTCAAGGCCCGGCTGGATGGAGCTCTGAGCAACCTGGCCTAGTGAAAGGTGTCTCTGCTCATAGCAGATAGATTGGACTTAGATGACCTTCAAAGTCCCTTCCAACCTATGATTCTATAAGTCATCAATTACCACATTATGTAAGAAAGTATCTATATGAAATGTTCATGATAAGTTTCAGTGAGAATTAAGAATTTGCTCATCTAACCTTAGATATGATGAGACAAATTTTCTTCATCATCTGCAGTATTACTCTGTAATAAGTTGTACTTTTTCCAAGCAGTATACTGATATACTGAAAATTACAGGAAAAATCACCTATTTAAAGGACAATCCAAGGCAGGTGGTAAGAGTGTGAGACTAATACATGGAAGCATTTTGTTTTAAAGAATGATTTAGGGAATGAGGACGATTCATTTGGAATTCTGCCCCTGTGAGGTTGACACAAAACTGCAATTGACTTCCCAGGGTGAAGATTTCATTTATGGTTTCCATTATTTTGCACATATAGGTTAAAAACCCCAGAGATACCATCATACATGCCTACCGTGCATATGGATAACTACCTAATGATACTGTAGGTCTTTTTTTAGGTAAGATATAACCATAGTGGATGACAAAAAGGCCCCTGAAAAATTCCAAGGATGACAGCTCCAAAATACACACTCATAGCTGGACTGGGCTTTGCACATAAGTACTCCATGTGCAGAGACACTGACCTTTTGGTAGGAGGGATTTTATTAAGAACACAATCTGGGGGTGCTTTAAAGAGCAAATAGATAGGACTCTATATACAGGTAGGTAGATACTTGACTCACTACTAAATCACAATGTACACTGTAAAAAGAACATAAAAAGAAAACAATCAAGAATACTTTGTTTTAATAGAGAAAGAAAAACCCATTCACGACTGCAATTTCTGCACAGTAGTCATGGCTTTACAATCTATAAGAAAATAATACACATCAATTAATTTCTTTACTTCTCAGAATAAATACCATTTACAGCTGTGGATCTGTGGAAAGGAAACATTACTTCATTTTCTGTAATTCAGGTTTGGCCTTGGTGACATCACAAACTTTTTTCTCATCTAAAAATGTATTTGGAAAAAGCAATTTCAAATAAACAATGGAAAACCATCAGCAATATAGAGAAACTTGTCTTATTTGAAGGTAAAATAAAGATTATTGTTTTGGGCATGGTGTAACCGCTTACCTCTTCATGGCTCTATTGGTAACTGGACTGGAAAACAGATACTCTCCCTGAAGACATATCAGGTTACCAAACAGAAGTTTAAAACAAAGGATAAAAACCATTCCTGATTTACTTTAATGATAGGCATGTTTCCCTCAACTCTGAGAGGCCTGACTTCATACCATGAAGATGATTGCACTGTTCATGAAACTTTACTGGCAATCTTCTTAGGGAAAATCAAGAAGGAAACAACTGTGTAAGCTGGAGCAAGCTGAAGAAACCTTCCAGGTGGTGTCTGAGTCCTACTGGCAGGTTACTCTGGGAAAGCTTCAAATGTCAGCAACCATGATAAACCCTTTGTCCACAAAAATTACTTTGGCCACATATGATTTGAAGTCAGTATCTGCCACAAACAGCAAATTGTCAGCACATGATCCAAAAGGTAATGTCATGTTGTCTCAGAAGCTTTGTGGTAACAAAGACCTATTCAATAAAACAACTTTACCCTCACCCCCAAAAGTGTCTTATCCAGTTTGGGGCGGAACTGTACTGGCAGAATAACAGAAAAAAAGTTCATATTACAGCCAGACATGTTTTATCTGTGCAGCAGCCAGAAACTCTGTGCTCTCAGGGTTCTCCATCTGGCACATTTTTGAGGCTCCACTAACATCCCGAACTAACCACAGCACCCAACTATCTATTGCTAAAAAGAACAGACCAGAAATTATGTTCTGACCTTGAGATCTACTGGCATGACTTTACTCATGTTAAAAAATGGTCAAAAGTTCTCTCCCATTCACCTTCCTAAATGGAAGGGCTGCAAACATCAGACTGTCAAAGGCCCATAGGCCCTAGCACACAGTATGGTTCAAAAGCATTGCCTGGGAGAGTGGGTTAAAACCATGTCAGGGATTTCTCTAAAATAATGCATGAATGGTTGCATGCCATTGTGCATGTCCATGCCATGATCCTATTTTTGTTACTAGTCTATGTTCAGATAACTAGTCTTGTCAACTTATAAGGGTTTAATAAACTTGATTAAGGTTGATAAATCTGACTTTCTCTCATTCCCAGTAAGCACACAGCTGTTAAACAGGGGTCACCGACATCTCCATTTCAAGAAGGCAAGGATGTCTTCAAGAAGGCATCAGTGTCCAATCACATTATCAGAATTTAACTAAAATTCTTTCATAAAAGTAATGAATCTGTAGAGGTCTATAAATATGAATTGGCCCAGTTACATCATATTACTCTTCCAGGATTTGGAAGGAAAGGCAGCTAAGAGATTAAGAGTTAGTGTTTATTACTTCACCTTGTGGCCTTCACCTTATGACTAGCAGGTATACATACTCAAATTAATCTGATATTTTTGTATACGAAGAAACACAGAATCAAAGTGCTGAGTTCAAAAGCAATTTTTACATCTAAGAAAAGAAAAAAAACCCCAGTTATGGAATAAAAGCATCTGTTATCAGGAAATTTAGGAATAAGAAAGAATCCATGAGTATGCCCCAAACTGACATGTGCAGAGCATAAATACTAAGACATTCTCAAATGCAAGTCTGTTAGTACTTCTCATTTGATTTCTTAAGTTCTTATCAAACAATATAGCAAGATAGTCTGAGTTCTTTCTCCAGCTGGATTATGTCATGCCTAGCAGTTTTGGGACAAAGACAGAAGCTCCATGTCTGCACTTGAGGCTGGCTGTAGGCACCATGACCTTGAGCTACTTGTGCAACTGGAGTGACCATGGATTTCTGAGACACTGTGAACAAGCCACCATCGTGTCTCCTGTGATGCAAACCTCCTCAACAGATAATTTAGAACAGTTTCAGTCTCTATTGCTGCAATGCCACCTGTGTAAAAAGGATCAGCCATGTTGAGTCTCAGTAGATGATTCTGAACAGAGCAACTCCCTGAATCTTGCTGTCTCCACAATCTTATAGCAATGCTTTCTACCCAAGGAGAACTCAGAGTAAGGACTTAAACTAAGAAAAGCAAATAGATGTGTTTGTGAGAACATACATTTAAGTATTTATAGAAAACATTTGTTTGAAAATAGTACAGGAGAAAATTCAATAGAGGGCACTTTCCTATCAAATCAGCAGGCAATGGATCCATCCATGGTTTGCTATGGTGCTATACTGTTAGAGAGATCTGTTGATACAGGTGAGTTACCTTCACTTAGGACTCCAAAGTATGTTCTGATACTACAGATTTCTGCTCCTTTCTGTTAAAAATCTACTATTTTTTTATGAGGTAATCACATCACCTTCTACATAGAGTTAGATTCTAGTAGATCTTTGCATTAGGCAAAAAACATTTTTTTCAGTTCCTATGTACATTTTGGTACTTAGTTGCCTGTAGTTGAGTCTGTGGAACTCAGACTCAACTACATTTCAACTGGGAAAAAAAGTAATATTGTAATCTTTGGAGTAAGGGAAGTGAATGAGAAAAGAGATACATTACCCATGATAATTTTCTGAAAAATTGTTAACATGTGAAATAAAAGAATATAATCCACTGAAAAGATAAACATTTTTCTCAACTATCAGATCTTCCAGCAATTTTCAACAGTATAATCTAATACAGAATGTTTATTTCTTTCTTCTTATTTGTGCAACACTGAAACATAATTTTCATAAACAAAGATTGTTGTGTACAAAAAATCTTCTTGATAAACCCAGACAGTAAACACTTATCTGTGTTACTTTCTTAAAATTTTAACCAATCCTTTTGTTTTTAGTCATTCAGCGTATATATTCTACTTTTGCTCCTATTAGACATTTCTCAACTTGAACACCTGTTGAACTAAACTTGTCTTGCCAGAATATTTTTAATTATGCAATCTGTATTCTGTCAATGGCAAGCACTTGAGGAGAATTTCTTTTATACCTTTCAACATGCCCAGCAGACAATTAAGAACTCAGTGTACAGAAATATTTGCCAACTGAAATGTTAGTAAGACAAGTTTAATCAAGTGATCTTGACTAACTTTTACCAAAGAATCACAATTTTCATCATCAGGTTATCACTTCAAAATACCACTTTAAATGCTATTTCTTAGAAATTTTTATTTACTCAAGCCTTTCACACAATCTGTAATACATGCCTGACTTGCATAATACCTCATCCATAGATCCATTAAGGCTTGAATACTTTCTTTTCATGGGTAGCACAATGAATGCCAAATTTGTCTCCAGCTTTTAAGAAAATTTGGTTTTTGCAGGGAAAATCCTGACCCATTGAAGCCAACAGAAGTTCACTGTTGACTTCAATGGGATTAACATTTCCCTGTATTTGTATACATGCATTCTCTCCATTTAGTGACAAGTATTCCAATTATATGTGTGCTGTACCCAAGGATAAGTCTAATTAAGAGAAACATCTTTGAATTAGTGCTTGATGACTGATACCATAAATGTAGATATTTAGACAACCATTGTGCAGATCTCTCTCCAATTCTGTACCAATAAAATGATGAGATATTTCTGCAGTGCAAGGTGCCACCTGCCATTTACTTTTAAAGTAAAAAAATACATGGAGGAAAGAAAAAAGACTGTACAGCAAATTCTGCAAAGCATCTGAAGAGCAGTAAAAGAATTCTTAAATAACTATCACTTTCAGAATGATGACACTTTTTTGGGGAAGGGCTGCAGAGCTATTAAACTCATCCACAAACAGGGAAACCCATTACTTTCTTTTGGAAGCTGCTGGATTGGCAGCCCTATTGCATAAACATACTGTAGTAGATTATCTCCGTTGTATGAGACTCCACAAAATGCTTTTGATCCATTTCATCTTGCAACTTAGCAAAGAAATGTTGCAATAAGAAACTGCACCAGAGATCTGAAAAACTTAAGCTCTGGATTACCATATTGTGTTGTCCTGCCATTCAGTGTGTCAGACAAAGGCAGTGGTGTTTAAAGTAGAAAAAGGAAAAAGAAACTGGTCACAGAAAGTGCCGAGAACAGAGTAAATAATATTCCTCCACATCCCTACTCTTTCATAGATCTGTTGTTAAAAGAGTTGCAGCAATTAGGCTTTTGTTAATTACCAGCTGTTGAAACAGATGTGTTGACTGTCCTTATTAGCCAACAGCTGGGACAGGAGAACAATTGATGCTCTCTAAAATCAACAGCCAGCTGCTTTGCAGTAATTATCTCCTATGGATAATACAGGTGATAAAAGCAGCAAAAAGGTTATGAGTTTCAATAACCAAGGTACTGTTATTGAACATTACTGGAATATATGGTTAATTTTAGAAAAGGAGTAGAACAGTAAGTTGCTATGTCTGCTTCCTATCTGCATTGTGTCAAGGTCACTTAACACGCAAACAGTAGGGGAAATATAATCAGGAAAAACCCACAAAACACCACAATTTTTTTTTAATTTTTAAAGCTTCTTACTTATTTTTAATTTCTTGCTGATTAAGAAATGCTTTCTCTTTCAGGTGACTATGACTAGATGTCAGTCATCATTCACTCAGTTTCCCATATGCCTCTCTTTGCATTCAATTTTACCATAAATGACTTTGCAATGTGCAGATGGTTATTCCTACCTGTTGGGAAATTTTATTATACAATATGTAATAAAGAAATGATTAAAGAGGGGGGCCATCTCCCTAGAGAGTTAGATTCTAGTCTCAGGAACGTAATCAAATCCTAAGGATATTCACTTCACTTCTTGGAATTAAGTTTCCCTAGCACTAAAATGGGGGAAGTATGTTTATCTTGATTGATCACTTTATGATTGATGACTTTAACATACTATTTAAGTGCAAAGTAATGCCTGCATAATACATTACTGTAACAGTAAAAAACCCACATGCTTTTCTCACAGTGCAATATGTCAAAGGTTATAAAATGAATAGTTCTTTAAGAAGGCCAGGACCGGGAGCCACAAGTGTAAGTCCCAATATCTAAATGGATATAATATCTAAATGGAATATACTAACATAGGCAGTCAGATAGCTTATATTTACTTTTGCTCCTGCTTTGATTTATATTTTCTCATCTCGATACCCTATTAAATGCATTGAAAGAAAAGCAAAGCAGAGATTTTAAACCATTTCTATTAGCCGCTCAGTTCATCTTGAGCCAACAAAAGATATGTCTACAAGAACCTACAACCATGTCTATTCACTAATTAGTCTGCACTTAAAGACACTGCCTTACTGAAAGCAGGGATTAAGGCTGATTGAATACTCTGCCTTTCATAGACCTCCCTTATGTCTCTGTTGGGTCATCATAAGCAGCTTGTTCTCTGAGCTTTAAGTAAGGAAGCTTGAAAATCAGTTCTGGGCTCATCAGGAGGAACTGGGACAATTAACAGGAACTCTCAACATTTTAAGGGACACATGAAAAAATTAGCTAGTCAGATTTTTCAGTAACAGGGATGAGTAAAAACTCATCATATTCTCATGGCAGCTATATTTTAAGAAACATACACTGCAGTGTACACTGGTATTTTGAGATAAAGCAAAGCAATGTACTTCTCTGTTCCCACTTCAGATTCAAAAGGAAAAAAACCATGTCATTGGAGCAAGAAAATTGACATGGCTCCTTCAACACGAATATTCTCATCTATTATCAGGAATCCACAGCACACTATGAAATAAACAGAAAAACTGAGTTGAGTTGTCAGTTTTCTACTTTTGGAAGAATGATAAAAATAATGAGGAAAGAAAAGGAGAAGAAATTGTTTTAAGCAATGGCTTTTCATTTTCTTTACATTCTCTCCTTAGTTCTCCAGCTGCTTCTCTCTACTTCTGCAGTGCTTTGAAGCCGTTGCACTGGGTTTTCCCCAAGAAGGCAAAATTTGGCTCCTTGCCTTTTGTTTGTCATCCATGAATGAGTTGGCAGGGGGGATTGGGGACAGAGGAAAGTTTTGGTCTCACTCTGCTTTTGTCTACCAATGCAGTTTTAGACTCTGCCAATGAGGATAATTTGAGCAATGACAGAGCTCCTCTGCCTTAGGGAGAGATCTGAAGAAAGTCTTCTATCCAATGTGGACAGATAATTCAGGATAGAATTGGGAAATTCTTCAGAGCTGGTTTCTGCATGGATTTCCATGGCAGAAACTACCACAAAGCAAGCAGGAAGTTGAAGCCTTATAGATAAAAATGGTGATGAGCACTGTTTCATTCACCTCAGCCAAGACACACTGCAGGGAATTTTCAAACTGCATGTACTCAGCAAGGGCCTCTGCTGCCTAAATTCTCCAGTCCAGTTCAGGCCTCTGGTCACAGTTGGAAGTGTATCTCTGCAGAATTAACCACCAGCCCCTACTCTGAGAGCAGAAAAGCACCCGAGGGTGTGTACTGTGTGGCCACTGGCATGCTGACAGGGAGCTGAAAGCACCTGGACTTTGGTCCCGCGTCTTGCAACAGTCACAGCCTGGAAACACACAGTTTTGACTCACCACCTAATTACAGCAACACTTCCCAGCTGAAAAACAGACCTAAGATCCCAATTAACACATGAATCGAACACATTCTGTCTGCTGAGCCATTGTGAACCTCCCCTGCACCAGGCCACAGCAAATCTGTCCCAATGAACTTAATCCAATATATTTCAATTTCTTGGTATCTATCTAGGTTTTGCTAACAAAACCTACCATACATAACCATGAGTCAATGTTGTGTTTCCCTTTGTATTTTGTTTTCAAATAAAACATCTAGAGACAGCACAGGCCAGTTCCCGGAGAATGTAAAGTTGAAGACTGCTGGCCAAATAAAAACTTTTCTGATATCTCATAAAATCTTTGTAAATGTGACAGTCAAGCCCTCAAGAAAATTCACCTGGCAACAGCTGCATTGAAACAAAGTTACTGCAGCAACAAGTTACGTCACAATGTTAATCATTGACATGGAAAGAATGAAAAGGTGAGGAAGGGATAAAGAGGACAAAGGAGAGATTTCAGTATAAACTTGTGCTGGTAAGTAATCAATCAAAATTAAGATTGAAAGAGTGGTATGAATGTTATATTGAAAACTGAAGTGAGCTTGATATCTTGGACTGCTGAATGGGGCTTGTAAAACTCCATTTTCTGCAGCCTGATTTGCAAAATTTGACAAACAAATCCCCTGCTGATTTGAATCTACTTTCATTCAATTCTCCCCAGAAACTAAAGCAAACGCAGGCACAGTGGCTTCTCATGTTTGCTGTATGCAGGAAAAGAGTCATGCAATGCCTGGTTCTGCAGGTTAAGGCACGAATTAGCAACACAGTGGTAATGAATGAGTTTCTCCATTTACATAATCTAACAAAAGACCACTCCCCTTGGAGGGAGGAGCTACATCCTAGAGACACTGTTTAGAAGAAACTGCTTCTGATGACTAAATTATCAATAGCCTCGAGTGAAATGGATTGCTGTCTTAATATCAACCACTACTACTGCCAGAGGTCAAAGCAGCAAGAAAAAGTGTTGGGACTACAAGTTAAAGAAATCAAGACTTGTTTTCTCAAACCACATCTTTTCTGTATTTCATAATGAAGTCCATAATGACCAAATTTGAATTTTTATATTAAAACCTGTAAATTATCACTGTTTCATTCATACCAATATTACTTTGCCCTTTGGCCCAGAATCCTGGCAGCTGGTAAAATTTAACTGTTTTCTACAGAAGATATATCCTAAATTTTATTGAAGTATTAGAGTTAACAAAATGAAGAACTCATTCAGTAAAATGAAATAGTTCAAAAGAGTGGACTCACAAAATTAAGGAGTTTGCAAGTTCAGGCCCAGAAGCTACTGTTTTTCAGTGAACCCTCAGTTCATGATCTGTGAAGATACACTGAAGTTCTACCATTACTCAAAGATGGAAATCCAGATGTGCTCCACCTTTTGAGGGGAAAGAAACCACTAATGCATACCAGCTCTTAGCAACATATCAGTAGCTGCTCAATGGAGATGCCAACAATACAACTTTTATATTTTAATTAAAAAAAAATCAAATAAAATCTTCTCACAAAGCTTGAGTGGTATCTTTTGAAATGGAAACAATTAAAGATGAACCACAACTGTCAAAATTATGTCACATAAGTCTTTGCAGTTCACTGGACTTAATTACTTAGACCCCAAAGCTGCTTCCATTGACGTCAACACAAGTTGTCAGAGTAGGGGCAAGGGGTTTCTTTCTGGTCTAGTCACTAATAAGTTGTTACTGTTGGCATGAATTAATAAACTTCATATTTCCTATGAAGATTAATTAATTTTTCAGGCTTCAAGAAAATGATACTTCTACAGTCAAAAAAGCATTATTTAATACTTGGGCTGTCTGCTGAGGCCTCACGGTGTGACACAAATTTAAAATACAACATATTATAAAACTTAGCTTTCTTTTTAATTTACTGCACTGTGGTATCCTGAAAAATTCTGAGAACTTTATCCAGCATCTAGGTGGTATATAACCTTCCACAAAATATCTTACTTTAACATCAACCAAATGGAAGTTTGATTGCCTGTTTCTCTGGAAGGAAACTGTTTTATATGAAACAAAATCTGTATCTTAGATAAACTGCTAGGTCAGAGTCTGTAATCAACAATGGCTTTTCAATCCTAGGCAACTACTCCATCGACAGGGTTACTAGCTTAACTCTTTGCTTGCCCTACCCTCTTAGAAAATTTTTATTTTAGAGGTATATTATTTTTAAGAATCTTTTGTAACCCTCCTTATATTATAATTTGGAAAATTATGATCAGGGATAATTGCTTCCTAGTAGCTCTAAATATCATTTTTATTGTAATTATAGGCTTTAGGTTGAAATATTTGTGCTACAAACATGGAAACTAACTGCTGGTATCCACAATAAACTTCACAACTCAGTAAAAAGCCCACAGTAACTAAATATTGATTGACAAATTCAAAGTATATTTGATGCCACGAGTATCTTGCTATATCACTGTATATAGCAAGATATATATCACTGTATATGTAATCGTTCTGTAACAATGATTTAGCATAGAACTAAATCGTTGTTACAGAATGGAACTTTCCCCAAGTTCATCACAATTGCAATAATTTAAACTAACCATTCTTAATCTTTCCTTCAGTATAATTGTAACCAACACATTTTGCAGTTGTTAGACCACAGGAAGAAACACTTCTAAGGAACAAAGACTAAATTAAGAATATTGATTAGAAAATTTTCCTACACTGACATGAATTTTAGGATTTCAATTTTATGAAGAACACTTTGTTAAGAAGGTAAGTAATGGCCTAATTTTTTAAATTTTTACAATTTTTTTACAAATGGAAGGACAACATCACAGAATCTATCTCAAGGCTAGCCTCATCTCCTAAGCATGAATCTAAAAATGTAGGTATCATTAGCAACTGATGGAACAAAAAGACGGACAAGAAACATATCCCTCCATTTCCACGGAACACATCTTAATTTTGTTTTGTTATAAAGAATAAAGGACAAAGTCATGCAATCTCTCACTGTCAATGCCTTATCAAACTTCTAGCAGGAGCCCATTGAATACCCCCACCTTAAGCAGTTCTCGGCTCCTTTGAAGTGGAAGGAGCCATTGTTCACCAACTAGTCACCTCCATATCACTGCTGCATCTAGAGCACACATCTCTTTGGTGATAGAGGAAATTAGGACATGATCCAAATTCATTAGCTCAATTCAAATGCAATGTTAACACACCTAAAGACTGATTTAAGATTCATTTAGAACTATTTTAAGTAGTAGACATACAAAGTATTATGCACAGCTATATCTTAATAGTGAGGTATGTACAGTCACACATCTGAACCCAACTATGAGTGTACCTCTATACAGAGACCTATGTATATAATTTATACACGAATAGTGCACACATAGAAAATATGCACTTTATCTCCCCTTTCTTCAGCCACCTGAAGTGAGGTGGCACTTGCAAAGATCATTTCACATATCATCTGCCTTTATCTTAAGGACAGACTGCCTTCTGCTGATATATCCCCCTCTTCATATTGGCCACAAATGGATCCCTGACAAGTGACAGCTAAAGCTGGGTGAGCTAACTCCTTACCTGGCAGAACATTAGTAAGCTCATGAAGTCAAGTACAGACATTAGAAAATACCAGAGGTAGGGTTACCAGGACATACACATCATCATGCTACTTCTAACTACATGGTCATTTTTTTGCATGAATGACTACTGTCCAGTGAAAGAGCCTGTAACCTGTTCATTCCTGTATCTTTTCTTCCAGCCAATGGGATGGGACTGCAGTAAGAAAACATCACATTTCATATTTAATGGAGTTGAATGCTGCTCCGCAGTTGTGGAATGTGTCTGTCCTTTGGTGACAGCACTTTAGCATGAACTTCCTGCAAGCTTTCAGAGGGACTGATAGTATGTCACCCATTTTCTGACTATGCAAGATAAATCCCTTGTCTCTAATCTGCAAAAATACCCTGCACTCACAGCTGCAACTGGAGTGAATGAGAAATGGAACATAAATGCTGTATAACGCCTTCATTGCAGAACTTAGATGACTAATTTCTGAAAGCTTCAACTGCACTGAAAACAATTTAGAGGAAAAATAAAACATAATTGGTACCTACAGTTACCACAAGTGAGAAAGTTTATTTCCAGTGTTTTCTGTCTGTCATCCATAACTGAAAAACCAGGCAGATTTTAATCCATGAAACAGCACATCAGTGAAAGAAGGGACTGTATGAACAGGACAGACTACACCACACAAGTAGGAGGCTAATCTTCTCAGTTGGAAACTAGCTGGAGCAGCCAGGATATTAAATCAGCAACACAAGGGGAGATTATTTGGAAGGCAAATGAGGTACATGCTCAAATTCAGTACCTAACGAGCAAGTTGAACCAATGTGGCAAAGAATATAATGAAAAGAATCTCTTCAATTGTTTATGCTTTGATCCCAGGAATCTGGGTAAGTAGCAATAGGAAACTCTAATTGATGGGAATAAATTTTATATAAGCAATATTACTAAAATCTGGTGGGCAACTGGCACGTTGAAGTCCCTGATTAACAGGAAGAATAAGAGAGGCAGAATGGAAGCAGGATGCCTTAACACAGCCCTCCCCCACCATGCCATTATTCCTTTCAGAATGATCAGTAACACAGGACCTCAGCTCTTGAACACGTAGAGGTCAATACGCTAACCAAAATAACTTAAGAAAGACTTTACTGGTCAGCTAACTAGGGCACAGAACAAGCTTTTCTTCAGCACATTTTTATAATCTTTGGAAAGGAAAAGAATTATGCTACATGGCCAGTTTATGACACATATTCTGTGAGTCCTTAGTGGACAATTATAAACTAATATTATACATTTCAAAAACTATTTATTATTTATGAGCATGAGGTAAACAATCTCATTATAAAACTGGAAATATCAATCAATGAAATGGATATGGATATCTACTTGGAGATAAGTGATAATAAACTGATTGAATTTCACATGGGATAAAGCAAGCAGAATCTTTACATGCTCAGAAATATTTAAACAAGTATTTTAAATACTTGAGAGAAAAAAAGATAGCAGAATGTCATAGAAAACTGGGGAGTCATTGAAGGGTGGCTATAAAAAAATTGATCTCACAATCAAGTAAAAGTACAGCTCCTTTTTCATGTAGAAAGTAAATAAAGTTATGATTAAAAAACCCAAAAAAACCAGGAGTGTTCATTGTCTGTCTTTGGAAAAATCAGGATGGTATAGTTACAGTTGATGTAGAATGAATAAGAACTTTCAGTTTATTAGAATCTAAGGATGGATAAGTTTTACATTTACAGATTCAGACAATTTTCACTTTAAGTGTTGCAGTGTTAAAATAGGAGGACATTCCCAGACTGGAAGAGCACTAATAATAGGAAAAAAAAAAAAAAAAAAAAAAAAAGACTAGTGGGATTAAACCTGGGCCACATGACTGAAAACACTGGATTCAATTAATACAGATTTTAATGAAAGACTATAATTATTCCCAGTCAACATATTTTTGGTAGAATAGGTCTTGCCACACAAATCTGATCTCCTTGGATGAGATTAGAAGAGGATATTGTATAGTGGTGTTCTAGGTTTTCACTTGTCAGATGTAATAAATTGATAAAAGAAATAACTACACACCATCAAGAGAAGTTTCTTATGTGGGTTCTGAATGGACTGAAAGTTAAAAATCCCACAAACCCCCCCATGTTCCAAGAGGAGGCAACTGTCACTAAGTACTACTAGAATACTAGCAAGGTTGCACAGGTATCAGTACTAGCATTCCCTTATTCAACATATCCTTCAATAATCTGGAAACAGGTAGACAAAGCTAGAAATGTTTGTGAACATAAAATAAGTAAATAATGATGATGAAACAATGTTTTGGGTCACTTGGTGGGGTATTCAAATCAAGGGCATTTTAATAAAATCAAATGCAAAACTCTCAGTCTGAGAACAGTGAACATAGGCTATAATTAAAAGTAAGAGCAACTATATTTTGAAAATGCTGACTCAAAGATATGACAGTATAATGCTGTGGAAAAACTGGGAAAAAGCTTATCTTTTTGTTGTATACACAATAAAATTGTATCACAATGAAGCCATTAAGGTGACTTGATTTTATGTATGACACTGAGAAACAAAGACATAAAAATGCATTTGTGTCCAAATTTGAAAACAAAAGGAGGGCAAAAACCTAGAGAAGATGTGGAAAAGAGTCACACCAGTAATGCAAGCACTATAGAAAAAGGCATGCAGTGAAGGAACTTAGTCTGTTCAGATTATAAAAACCCCTGAGGACACGTGCTAATTTTGAACAAGTATCAGGAATTGAATAGTTTTATGTTGCTACCGATTCTCATAGTCCCTTGATATATGGATAGAAAATACAGTGTGTAAAGGAATTTTTAATCAGGTTGAGTAGGAGCAACTTGAATCACTGGAATAAATGATCAATAGGAAATGGTGGTCTCTCCACTTTAAATTTTTACACCAGACCTTGATATCTTTCTGGAAAGCAGGTTTTAAACCCCCATAAATTCCTAGGCTCAACACAGTGACAACCAGTGAAATCAACGACCTATGATATTCAGAAGGGCAACTAAATGACATAAAAATATCTTTTGGTCTTGGCCTAAAGTGTTAGGAATTTACAATGATAAATATTCTAAAATGTAAATTTTATATATCTTAAACAGGCATGCAAAATTTGTGGGTATTTTTGATCCTGGATTTTTCATGCCTTGATTACCTCACACAGCACAAAGAAAGCATTTCTGCAATAATACATTAAATCATTGTTTATTAAGCCTTTGGTTTCTGTAACATTGAATACTAGAGAAAATCCCCATGATGGTTGCTCAAAATTCTGTTTTCAGGGAAAGGTTTGAACAGTATCCAGTAAACAAGGGATTGGCACACATAATGAACAAAGAAGATAAAAAAAATATATTGATTGGCTGTTCTCTGGATACTGTGTGGAGCAGGAATGCTGTGAAATAAAGCACACATGATCCTGTAATGAAAAATGTTAACATACTGTTTCAGGGGAAAGGGGAGTAAATGAAGATGCTTGCTTCAGAAATGCCAGAACTGAGGTTAACTCTTGATTAACTGGCTACCTCAGTGTAGCATTCTGCATGTATACCAAATAACCCTGTACAATTGCGCAAATACACAATACTCATAATTATTGTCTTCCTGAAAGGAAGGAAAATGTTCTGATGACTAAATTTGCTGAAAGCAAGGCCATTTGCTTGCCCAATCATGTACTCCTTAAATCCCCTGCAATTTGTCAACTTTGAATGCAATATTTCTCCAGAGGCTACCAATGAGCTTTTCACATTTTGCTCATGTCATCCATTTTCCATTTGATTAGTGGAGACCTGAAGTAATCTTTCTGCTTCACAGAACAACTAAAGCCAACACACAGGAAAATAGCAGTATCCAGGTACAGTTCTTAGGGACAAAGGTCTTTGGGGATGGTTGGGGTCTTGGTGTCTTAGTGAAGTGGCTGAGACAGATGAGGAAGAAACAAACATTCAGACTAAAAAAAGGAAGGATAAAGTAAAGAAAACAATGAAGAGAGACAAAAGAAAAAGAATTTGAGAATGGGGAATGGAAGAAACCTACATGATGTTGAAGGTGTGGTATAAAAAGTGAGAAGACAGAAGTAATAATTTGTGTGGAAATATGGAAGAGAAGAATGCAGCTCAATGTACTTCTCAGAGGTAGGTCAAAAGATGGAAAGAGCAGAACATAATGCAAGAATAAAAATAAAGATAAATATTTATTCATATCTCATTTTCTTTTGTGTGACAGAATTTCTGTGATTTATTTTTATATATCACTTTTATGAACCTTTCTGTTTAAAAGTACTTACTTAAACAATGTGTATCTTAAACAACGTGTATCCCCTTATTAAATGGGATATTCTTCTAAAGACAAATAAGTTATATTATTCTAAAATTTGAAAATCATACTCCTTTGACTTTAACATCTTTTAAATTATTTTTAAAATGTTTTTCCAGAGTCAGAAATGCCACTGAATGAATATTTGACCACAAAGGTGAATGAGCCTAAAACTTTTAAAGGTGGTTTTGGTGCCAGTATCTTTTCAATGTCAACTTAATTCAAGTGCCACCTCTTTTAATCTTCACTACTCCCCCCAAAACTCCCAGGGATGAGTTAGTGTTCATGTCATTAGAAACTAATGAAAGGTACAGACTTTAATTTGATAAGTTAAAACTCCTTCAAGGCCTAATGTCATCACTTTAAATGTAGCATAAAAAGAGTAATGGAAAGAAATGATTGAAGCTCTTCGTGGCTGTACTAGCCTTGATAGATTTTAAAATTTGCAGTTCTGCTACCGGAGGCAGTATTTCCCTATATAGAACAAGCAAACCAAAACCAACCAACCAATCAACCAAAAAGTTTATAAAGACATTAAAATTTTTCTAATTCCATAGGCAAAAGGATCTCTCTTAAAAACAGGATAAAAATCAAGTAAGCTATCCTGTACCAGCCTCTCTTCCCCAACCTCATATTCCTTCCAATGTCCACATAAAATTAATGGATTCTACCCATAAACTTTACAGCCTTCTACTGCAATACCTCCAGCTCAATACCTCCAGCTGACTCTGTGTAACTTTCTTGGTCTATCATTTGGACAGTACTGATAACCTGTTGCACTGCTGCCTTCTACCAAACAGTAATGCCTACTAATAAAGTTTGCCTGAACTGCCCCTTGAGTGGTACATTAGGAGTTCCACAAAAACTGGCAACTGAGTAGAAGAGAGAAACCCCCTTCTGAGTCCAGTCATTATTCTTCTGTCAGATTTTGTGGAAAGTAGCTAAAAATCAGAAGGTGGAAAAAAAAGGACTGCATAATCATATATTCCTTATTTTCTTAGGGAAATGTGGCTAAAACTCCCTGCTTCCTCAATATTTTTTTAAATTCTCTTTATTTTTTCCATATTAAAAGTACATTAAAATTAAAGCACATCTCATGTACTGTTCTCTCGAGAAATAATTTCTCTCCAGAAGGCTGAGATCTAAAGACCACAGAAGGCTTCTAGTCACATAGGTACACAGAAAAAGAACAGAACAGTGAAAGGTCATCAAGAAGATGAAGATGAGCCTCATATTTACAAACCAGGACATTTTTAAACAGTTGTTTCCCATGGATTATATATACGATTACTGCAAATACAGGTCTAATGAGCATACATGAACATCTCCATCTCTTCTCATTCATGTTGAGTCTCTGCTGGAAAAGTGAAAAAGGTAGATGAATTTTTGAGTTTTTACAGTGAGTGGAAGACCCACAGTTGCTATAAATTAAGTATACATACCACTAAAGACTTTGAAGGTGGCAACTTCCTGGACAGTATCAGAGGTAGCAGCTGATGTGTCAGGTGGTTAAGAAAGCAACTTCCCAAAACCAAGGGCTGAACAGAGAAACCAAATCCACTGGATGATGTTTACAAATAAGATCTGAGTTGTAAATCTCACATAGTGACATATTTTAAAAACAAGCCACATAAACTGTCTGGCTTCCCTCCAACTGCACCTTGATTAAGGCCAGGTAAGACAACACCATGTGTCCATGTAGAAGCAGACACTCCTCCTCTGAGGATGTGATATGCCCGGAAAACCGTAAAATGTGGTACTGAAGCTGATGAAAGTACATCCTACCTTTTAAGATGTTTTCTTATCCCTGGATCAGAAAGGTGTAAAGTGACTAAAAGCAAGATGGTACAAGCAATCTCGCCAGCACACAGGCCTTGACAAAACAGAAGTGGGTGACCAGCAATATTTCAGTGGTAGCAAGATATACAAGACCTGTGGTGTCAAATACACTCTTGAGTAGGATGAAAAAGCTCAAAGATTGAGAGACTGTAACTTCTGAATTTGTTCCTTTTTGGCTGTATTGTCTTAAGATAGAAGATTTCTCTCAATATTGATGCTATTACAGTACAGGAACAGAACATTTGCAAAGTCTGGCAAATTTAGGAGGGATCCCAAAACCCTTTTTGCAGACTCGCTACAAATGACCACACAAGCCCTTTTCAAGCATCTATATGTAAGTATTCCCAGGAAATACGCTAGGTATCACATATTTATAACTCGAACACCCTGACACTGCTAAACAGAGACAGGTCATCTATGGCTGGTCTGAACAACCACAAGTGTACCCATTTGTGTACAAATCCCTTGCAAGACAATTGGTCTACAGCTCACATAATTATGACTTCTTGGATAGTTGCCTGATTTTGTCTTACATTTGTAGTGAAAGTGGCATTTCACTGGTCCAGTACTACTAAAACTAGATGGTCACAAGGATATACTGAATAAATATATTTCATGAGGGCAATTCCATTTTTTACGAACTTTCAAATTTTAACTGCAAGAAACTGGCTGTCTTTAATTTTGATTTTATTTAACCATCAGCCTTTAGAAGGAGCAGGGAGTAATTTTAAGACATGTAAAAAAGTGAAAAGAGACCATTAGATTTATAGAAGTCCTGAAGCAGCTCAAGATAGGTATTTAATGGGATTTCAACAACCATAAGTGGGTTAGATACCTAAAAATCATTGAAAGTCTTGAGAGATAGGCATCTGAACCACTTAGACATATTTTGAACACCATATTTGTCTCCCTCTTATCAATACTGCAGTATAGCCTCCAGAAAATATTATATGCAGAAAGCCTTTTCTTCCCGTTTCACATATTGACATTATCCACCTTGATTTAAAACACATCCACACACAGCTACACCTGGTAATTTAATAAATGTGACAACTTTCTTATCTATTAGAAATATAATTTAGGGCAGTCTGGATTAAATTATGTGAACTCTTTATATCTCCTATGCCTCTCGTTTTTTTGTCAAGGTACTGGTTTACGTCCTTTACTGATATGAAAGAATGCTGCTCCTGTGAGAATTTCAGTGATACAACTGTGCAGATACTCGGGTGAGGATTTACCTCACAAGCTCTTCCCTGTGCTCAGAGCAGATTCAGGTGAATATCCTCCAGATCTCCTTGTAGAATCACTGAAAAAAAGGGAATGTTAATGCCCTTATTTTTTGAACACCTTCCCTTGCAGTCAGCTGAGAGTGCGCTGTGTGTTTTACAGGAGCCAGCTTTGTCAGAGCAGGCGCCCGTACTGCTGCTCCTGCCCCTTGGGAAAGCCATGGCAAGGTGGGTGCTCTGCTGTGTTTTGCCAAGAGAGACCAGTCTGGTATAATTTCTCAGATTATTAGAGGTTCCTGATCTGAAGAGGATTTGGCACATTCCCAGTTTGTTTTGTTGAGTCATTGTGTTAGACCAACCAGTATTAAATGAACTGTGCTCTAGTTAGGCTATACATCTTGGTCAAGAGGCTTCATATTGCTGGTCCCCATACACTGACTTTGAATCTAATAAACTCACAATTTGAAAAAGAAACCAGTCTAAGGGAGAAATCACCTGTGTTCCTGTATCAGCACTATATTTTCTTTGATTTTCTTTTGCCTTTTCCCCCACTTTCAGGAAACAAAACCTGACCAATATGGAGTAATCCACCATGAAAAACAAACGTAATTATGAAACAGATGTATTTTTATAAACAAGAATGGAATACATAACGTCTGAAGTAGAAGGCAGAAGAAATATTGTATCAATTTAAAAAATGCTAGAAAAAGCAAATGAGGGTTTCTTTGAAAAACTAAGAAAGTTTGTAAAACATGAACAATTTAAAAAGGTAATAATAAATAAATTTGGAACAGTAGTATAAAATATGCTTCTCATCAGATGAATGTCTTAAATACCAATCCACAAATGATTTTCAGATTTCAAAATAAGCACTGAAATAAAGTGATACCTCAGTTTGTATTTATGTCGTAAATTAACATTGCAGAAGGTCAACACACATCAAACACTAGGATTTTATGAAAAACTCAACACAGGAAAAAATTGTAAGACAACCTTCTTTTTTTTCAGGGAGAGTAGTAAAGGGAGGACTGTGCATAGCTTTTTATTCTTTTTTCATTGTTTGCTTTTAAACTAGAGTACTGGTAAACATATTTCCAAATACTGGAATGAAATATCACTTTGCAACAAAACCACCGGTTTTTGTTATTATTTACCAGTATTATTATTTACCACTAACCAACATTAAGCTTATTTTATTCTTGCTAGAAAATAAGACAGCAAAGATAAAAATGTAGCTTAATAGATTAGGGAAATATACAGGCACTATCTGATAGACTAAAAAAATCTAGAAAAGTTCAAAATGTTTTCAGCTAGGCACAAAAATGCTGTTAATGATTAGCTGCATAACAAGAGATTTATCTCTGTCTTTTTTTCCTTTCTTTTGTGTGTGTGTGTGTTGCAAAGGCAACACAGACACACTGCAGGTCTGTCTGTGCCATTCTTAGGCCACTTTCAGGCCGATTGAGAAAAGCTGGAAAGTAAACACAGGTGTTTTAAAACTGGAGCGCTGTCATGGACAACCACAAACACCCTTAACTCTGATGTGGCAACGCCTCTTTCCCGCCCTCTCTTTTTTAAAGCATTACCCAAAAAGAACATGTCAAATGTTTCACCTTTCACCACCTCAAAATAACTTGGAGCTTATAGCATTGTTTGGCAAGTCTCAAGCAAAGAGATCATTTTTTCATTCCTTTTCAGATATAGCCAACTCCAAATCAGTCACATAAAATAAAGCGCCATTCTATTTCTAATTAGTTTATTTTCAGTGTCCACTGAATTACCTGCAAGCACTATGTTTCAAGTTAAGCATATCCTTCCTCAAATGTAATTCCGGTTCCTTGTTTTTATGATTGAGGTTCAACTAAAAAGACAGTGAGGGGATTTTGCAATAGCGAAATGAGATTTAATCCAGTGGATAAAAGAATAAATAAAAAACTTAACAACAACAAAAGAGTGCCATAAATCCCCCAAACCAAAAGAACAAACCTTGGGTTTTTTGATTATTGTGCAAGAATATATACAAAACTGGAAAAGTACTTGCTTGTAAATTAGCTGTTCCAGAAAAGTGCCCATCCTGTTAACTGCCATGAAGTACTGGCTAGCTAAAGTATGGAAAGCAAAAGTAGAACAAGTCCCCAGAAATTATGCAGCCTCTACTCATTTATGCAGTTGAGGAGTGTGGGGAGAAAAAATTAATATATTAACAAAAATGAAGCAAACACTGACAGTCACAATTTAATTCTGAAAAACTGTTAAACAACACAGAGATGGTTACACTTGGGCAGAAACTAATAACCCTATCAACACTCCTAGCCCCAAAATACAGATAGTTCATAATCTAAATATCAAAATCCAGCTCCAGCAAAAATCCTGAAATCTTATGCTCAAATCAGTGCAACCCTCAGAGCTATACCAACAGCGAATGGATTGCAAAGGTATAACATTGCTGAAAAGTTAACATATGCCAAAAGCAGGTCTTACTTATTGTAAAGGAAGATTTTTCTTTCCAGCCTCAGCCTTCAGATTCCAGAATGATTTTCTTTTTGATGTAGACGCTTACACACACCCCGGTTTCAAAAACCAGACACCAGACTTACTGTGTGTTCTGTGCTCCAACTTAAACAAACACAAACGACTTCATAAGACAGACAGCACTCACGCATACATTTATTTATGTTAGGACACAAGTGAGATTTTTCTTTTTTCCAGATTTTGTCCACTGTGGTAAAGAGATGGTGTTATTTATTAAAGGATCTGTCTGAGCAGCTTGCCTCATCCCCTGTTAACTTCACCAGGCATTCAAAAGAGTTCACAATCTTATTAAACAGGCCACAAAAGGTGACTTGCAAAATTGAAGTCTGTACTAAAAATCAGTTATCATTATTTCTTTTAAGCCATTTTATCTAATTTTTGACCAAAATTATGAACTGCTTTGTGTAGTTTTTTATTAAATCTAAGCAATAGTATATTTAAAGCTCGGCCAAGAAAATGCAACCATAGCAAATATAAAGCATCAAACTTCTGCCAGCTGCCAGCATCACTCACAGTGCTGTGCATTACCTAACAAATACTTAGAAGAAATCACACACACAAACACTTATTAAACTACACTATTTCGCCTCATTTGTTGCTATTTCTGGCATCTGCATTAAGCACACATGACATGAAAATCATATAACATTGAGACTATTGCACATAATAGACAAATTAAACCAAATAATAATGTGTATAAATTACCTTGTTCATTGCTTTGCCTTAGAAATACCTTCTTGCTAAAACAGGAGGGATTTATGCTTGGCAGAACAACATAGTTTAATCTGAACCATTAAAAAAAAAAGTGCACCAGTACAATAATGGAGAAAACCATTGAACATTCTCATAGCAACAATACAGAGACAGCTAAAAAAGAAGAAAAAAGCTTTTTGAAATAACCCTTTTTAAGTGCAAAAATTTCACCCCGTAAAAAGATGCAGCAATAATGGTGTTGTTTACCTGCAGGTCTGTGAAGTCTTAGAAATATGCTTTAAGCAAACGAACTGAGTTGGGGGAACTTTATCAAACCACTAACGAACTACCATTAAACACAATGACAGATTTATCCCTCAGCACTATGGTGACCCCCTGGCCAAAAGCTAATTTCTCCGGTCTTTTGTATTCAAAGTTATTACTCAGTCACAAAACAAGCTGATTTTTAAAGCAAGAAACTTGTATCCCCATTTTGAGACAGGACAGTGTTTTCATCTATGTCTACTTCACAAGAAGAAGTTGTGTACACTCAGCTTTGAGCAGTTATTTGATGCAGCTCTGGAGAGCAACTTCTTTTTTTTGTGTGTGGGGGTCTTAAAAAAAACAGGAGTAAATATACTGTGAAACTGCAAAAAATACTAGTAAGCTGTAACTGTGACAAGTGAGTTCTACTTTATGAAACAAACTGGGAAGCCAATTTTGTCCTTTAAGAAATGGGGGAAAGAAGCCCCACAAGAAACATAAAAAACTGATTCCTGATCATCTGATTTTACTCAGAGGAATAATAGGTACCTTCCTGAGTGAGGCTTACTGGATTAGGCCCCAATTTCTAAAAATGTTGTTTCTGGACTCAGACCTGCTGCTCTATGCTTCAGGACAGAATGAAGCTTTTAGAGCTTTAAATTCTAAAGATAGGGGTCAGAAAGGAAACAATGTAAGAGTGTGAAATAAATTTGTTGCTGCTACATCAACTCTGCCTGATAATTTTTCTCTAATTACCAAAGAAAAGAAGTCTGATGTAACTTTCTTCAAACATAAACATATCTCAGCAAGACTGTGAGTCTTTTTCTCCTAAAAAATAATTGAAAAAACAAAAATATCAGAAGCAGACATTCCTTTGTGAGGACAAAGTTAATAAAACATTTTATTTGGGAAGCAGACATGATACAACTGGAGTTTGAAGGTGAACTCAGTTCTAATATTTAAAATTTGACAACACTTGTCAAAAGATGTTAAAATTGTTTTGTGGTCCAACAAGTCACTCAGCAAGAATAATTTTTAAGCAGCTTTTCTTTTTGTTTCAGTTAAAATTAAAATCCATGCTGTGTAATCCTTGGAGTCAATCTGTAATTAAGGGGATTTGAAGAGAGACCACGCACTGCATTAATGATAAAATTTAATATCTGTTTTAATACTCCAACATAAGAAAAAAACCCTAAGCAACATACAAAAAAGCAATCATCTCCCTATTTTGTGTGAATGCAGCATACATACACCATTACTATGTGTAGCAGTGATGCTATATTTGATGTCAGCTTTTTGTTTATAGACCAAATGTTTCAGGATTTAGCATCTACAGAGCTTAAAACGTCATCTGCTTGAAAGCTGGCATCCAGATTTAACAGGCTAGATAAACAGATTTTATTTTATCTAGTTTGGAAAATGAGTGGTTTTGTTGTTACTGTTACATAGCAATTCCAAAGGGAAGGAGTTATCAACAGTATTTCTCAGATTTCAGTCACTTGCTTCCCAGTCATTCAGCCACTGTCCTCCAACAACTGCTGCTCAATTGTCAAAAACAGGAACAGATAACCAAGTAAAACCAGTCAATTTTATGTTATACTCTTAAATGGTTAAAATCTTGCAAAAAAAAAAAAAAAAAAAAAGAAGAAGAAAAAAAGATGCTTGGTATACTAAGTCTCTCCTCCAGACTATGTGCAAGTAAAAGGTTTGAAATCTTCAGGTCTTTGAAATGCATCTAGCTAACAACAAGTAATGTATTCAAATAGTTTACTGAGAGTAAGCACCACTGAAAAGTGAGGCAAACAGAGTTCCATTTTGAAACTAGAAACTGTGTTAAATAGTTTCATCTTTTCAGAAGATGGGGGGAAGGATTACAGATCCAAAGAATTCATTAAGAAACATAGTTAAGATAGAGATGATCTTAATGAGCTTTTGTAGGGAAAGGTTTTGGAGGGATATGTTTATCTGTTATCCTGAGAAAGGATAATAGATTCTTTTAATGTTTACATCAAGGATTTTTTCCTGTTAAAATGTCTCCTGGCCTCAGCTCTTGTGAAAGAACTAGCAAAGCACCAAGGTACTCTCACCAGATCTTGTTGTATCATGTAAGACAGCTAGTTTATGAAAACAAATTTTAACAGAATTTCCTCTGATCTCTATTTCTTACTAGTCCATATGTGTGTATAATAACCTAAGGCTTTAGAGATTTAGGACATAGTCCCATTTAAGTACACGTGGAATTCACAAGCTTCAAGGTCAATGCAAGAAAAGCTTCATTTTTCTCTCAAAATTTAGATGCTACAACAATAACTATTACTGTCAGCAGAAGTACATTGCAGCAGTCACTGTGACATGTGCATGTGCACAGAATCTGGCCCATATGCAGATATACAAAAGATCAGCTTCAGTATTTGGAAACCTGGTCCAAATGCTACTTTTAATACAAAAAAATAGTTGAAATTGTATTGATTTTTTAAAAACAAATTCTCCCAATTTTCAAAATGTGTGTCTAAGTATCTGTAAACAATGAACTCTACGTGCTACTCATACCATCATGACCAGTTTAATAACCCCTCCAGCATAGCAGGTATTTCTTTAATAAAAAAACTAGCTGGAAAAAATAATCATCTTGATTGTGATCCACAAGGAAATTTGTAACACTGTATGGAATCTAAATACATCTAGTAAAACTGTGAAAGATGACATCTGTTCTTCAGTGGAGAATCAATTCTGGAGATGAAAAATCCAGTATCAATCAACACAGTTCAGAAAATGAAGCCCCTGAAGATTTTTTCACATATTGAATCTAACTAAAAATGACATTTTGGTCTTTGTTTAATTTTAAATTGCAAATTTGGCTGCTCAGCAGATTAATACTATCACTAATAGACATTAATACCATGTTCAAGCAATGTGATACACACTTACTTACACAATTGCATTGGTTACTTCAGCTTCCTACCCAAAGTTTGGCGACTTTAAAGCTCTTTTCTCATTTTACCCTCCATTCCTTTTCCTTTGTAAGATATATTTACCTTACCATTAAGAGAGGCTGAATTTTGGAAGTAACAACACAGATGACTGAATTTTGGGGGCACAAAAAAATAAAAGTTTTAATTGCAAACACATTTTGAAGGAGAAATCAGACCTTCTTTGAGCTTTTCCAGTGAACAATTCCTTTTTCCTGCAATGGTAATGAACAATTTTGATTCAGCTACATGACAGAGCCAGTCATGCAGTGTTTCTAAATATTAAGATAAACCTAATATATGCTGAGTTGAAATCCTAATACAGTGATATACTTCTGCTGATAAAAACTTTATTTTACACATTGCAAGACTTCAAATAATAAAAAGGCATGTTAAATCATATGTCCAGTTCTATCTGTGCTTGTGTTAATTCTGAATAGGGAGTATACCAGGGTGTCTGCACAGGGCTTTTTAAGATTAAGGTCTGGAAACTCAGAATTAGCAAATTATCAAATTTACTACTTGACCCCTAACATAGGGCTTGCTCTGCTAAAGCTGATTCCTAGAGAAAAGCCCAAGTCCAGATACCACTCCAAAATCCCATGAGGAAAGTTGTGGAGATCTACTGGAAGGCAGATTAGAAAGATTTTACTGCATTAAGCCCAGTTTCATGGAAGGAAAAAAAAGTTCAAAATAAATCCTCATCCACCCTCTACTTCTGGTCCTCAAGCATTTTCCTGCTGACCTGCATATTGCTCGGGTGGAGCTGCACTCCTGCTGCACAGGAGGAGCACATCTCTCCCTCTGGCAACCTGAGTGTGTGAACAGCAAAGCTCACTTTTCCATTACACCTCTGTGTGGCCACAGTCATGGAAGTCAAATCAGAACCTTCCTCTTTTTTATGGGCAAAAGGGATTTTCAAAAGCTTCTCAGTGATCTAGGAGCACAAGTGCACTAACATCAAAAATGTGCCTTTGCACCAGACCAAATTAATAGATGGGAATTAAACATGATAGGCAAAATAATTCCTGACTCTGAGTAAATGATGGCTAAGCATCAGGCTGCACTTGTCAGACACAGACACTTTTGAATTCATCTCACTCTAAAACCTGAAGTTGCTCACCTGGGAACAGGAGAGACATCCAGACTGCAGTAAAACTAGAAATAACAACATGTTGGACCTTGAGGCTTCTGAATCAAGGCCAGTCTGCAGCTTTACAACCATACCAAGACCTAATGTTTCAGTGTCTTCTTCCAGCATCTGTCCCCCTTTCTACTCTGAAGCACACTTCATATGGTTTCTTGTACACAAAATGCTAGGAAAAGGTCCTCCAATTCTAAACAGATATTTGGATACACTTAAATGTACAAAGGCCAAATATCCCTTTTTAGTAAATACCAAAAATTCTGAAATGTTTATATTGATCCTTTATCCTATCCTTGGTTTCCTGTACCCAAGATCTAAAGTAGATTCTATCAATTCTGAGAGGTGCTTCAGATAAGGAGGTCATGGATGGGTCAGAGCAAGACCTTTGGTATTTAATGACCCTGTAGCTTGTCTTTTGCACAAGAGCTTAGGTTACTACCTTTTATATGTTTTATTGAAGGACAAATAACTCGCATGTCATCATGCATCCAGGCTCAAGATTTTGTTTACAGTTGCTGTTCAAACAAAACAGGATCATTTTCCTGTGCAGCATAAAAAATGAACAGTGTATGGTATGACACTGAAAAAAATATTGAAAATTAAGATTTACCAAACTTCTTTCTGTACGCATGGAGAACAGAACTCATATGGAGAAAGAATAAAATTTACAAAATAAAATACAATACATAACCATGATACTCCTCCTCTCAATTAATGAAATTTGATATCTCATCTCCAGCATAATTTAATACATTAATATCATTTAATACCTTCAATAAAGAAAAACACTTAACTTGGCTAAATGTTTTTTGGTATTTTAAAATTTTATTATGGTAAAATGCTGATAGATATTTTGAAAGCTGCGCCAGTGCAGATTAGGCATAATGTTAATAGAAAGTGATGCTAAGGCTACCTTTAAACATAGCAGAAAGCAGTTACCTTTTTATGTAAAAAGTACGTTCAGATTCAGAACCTCTGAATTTAGTTTGTTAATGTGTTTTATAGTATCTGAAACTGGCAAATAAAGGAAGAAATACTAGTTTTCTTATAGTAAGTCTGATATATTAGGCCTCATGATTGCTTTAGAATTAGATGAACATATGGCCTTAATTCCTGATCCATGTAATCCTGAAATGAAGGTCCCTACTAGTAGGAAAGTAAAAGAATTTTTAAAATAACTGTTTGAAGTGCAGCAATATGACACCTCCTCAGAACTTAGAAAGGTTCATAATGGCATTACTGTTGACATTCTACTGGGCAGAAAGAATGGAAAAATGAACACAGGGCTGGGGTGACAAATTATACCATTGGAGATGGTGACAAAGATTATAACTACAGTTAGAGTTTCTGATTTTATCTTATTTTCCCTATAATCAGGGAATCATCATAGAATCGTAAAGGTTGGAAGAGATATCTGTGGTCAAGTGCAACAATTAACTCAGCACTGCTGAGTCCACCACTAAACCATGACTCTAAGGACCACATCTGCACAGTTTTGAATAAGCAGCTTTTCTAACATGACTGTGGTTTCTACAGTATGTTTTGCTTATATATCGGACTCTGTGACTCTAATTTACAATATACTGGTGAATTTCAGTGTATTTTAGAACGTACCATTTTTTTTATCACAGGTTTAAGGCATGGCTGTCACCTCTATGGAGATAAGGAGTAAAAGACCAGGTAGCAGACAGCTTCATAATTGGCTATGGGATGCCTGTACAGTTTGTTTCATCTTCTCCAACTTCAGAACATCTCTATTTAAGAATACAAATTTCTGGAATACATGTATCTAAGATCCAACCCAGGCCCATAAACTCTTCCAGTTTTGAAGTCCTTTAACAGAGTTTAGACAAAACCCTGCAGAACACTGAAATGTGGCACCCTTCAAACTGTAAGACTATGTGGCAGTGTAACTCAGTAAGGAAAAAGCTACCAGAAAGTCAAATGTATCAATCATACAAAATGAGATCCATTTTGCTATAAGGAAAAACAGATGGGTGAAAATGCTAAGTATTTCTAAAATGCTAAATTAATATGCACAAAATGGTTAATTAAAAAACATGGATGAGAGGTTCTTGTTGACATGGTCATAGAAACCTACTACCATGAAAGGGATGATTTCTTGCATACCACAAATGATGAAGTGAAAGCAGCCTGACTGCGAGAATGGTACTCCAGATTTGATCACCTGAAACCACAATATGCATTCAAAGAACCTGCTGCATTAATCAGAAATAGTACTTCTGGTAATCAGAAGCTGTACCACTGACTGACCTGATGGGAGGCCAACTTCCCCAATGAAATGGAAGCCAAAAAATAGAATACTCAGCCAAAAGGTTTGAATGACCACATCATCACCAACGAGAAAGAGGGCTGTATGTGGTATATGCAAAGAGTTGATGTTTGAGATTGTCAGGAATAATCTGGTGCCAAGAAAGATTTGAAAGCAGTCAAATAAAAAGCAACAGATCTGCATGGAATTGTTAGTGGAACACATTAAAACTGGCATCAAACGCCAAGAGTGGATGAGTAATGAATTCCTTAATGGTTAGAACTGAATCAAAGTTCAGTAAACATACCTGCTGTGGTTAAAATACGTTCAGCATCTATTCACAGGAGAGAAGAAAGACTTACACTCCTCAGGCAAGATGAACAAACTCTTTGAGCCAAGACATTGCTTGTTCATTCTACCAAGATGCATTCAGTGCCATTCTTGGGCAGCTGTTCACAGCAATATGAAGCGTGCTAAAGAGTTACAGTGCTCCAGACAAGCATTATTAATTATACAGATTCAACTCTTTCCAGAATGGACAACCATTGTTCACTCCTATCCATATTACTTTGCTTAGAAATTACTCTTAAAGACTTGAGATCATAGTATGTAAGAAACACCAGTGTTTGGTCTTTTCTTTGAACAGAGTCCAAGAAATCCTGAGCAGCTGCTGTGCAGAGAACACTGTACACACAGGGCTGACATGCCAGATGTGCAGTCAGTGAAAGGACATCCTCAAAGGCACAGGAAGGTGGCATGGCCAGTGCAACCAAGGCAGTGAAGACATGAACTTGGATATGGCTATTTGTTTCCTTCTATTTGAAAACAACCCAAGGTTTGAATGCTTTCAAAATTCTCACCTGCAGCAATGATTTAGTGAACCAAGAGCTGTACAAATGTCCCTGCCATCTATCCACACAACCACTTAATGTCATCAGAAGCTGAAAATCATGCAAGTACCAATGTTACCAAACATAATTTCTTTTCAATTCCCAGGTAGACATATAAATCAGATTTACTGAACTCTGGAAGCCTGTGTTCTGGTCAACTTCCCTCTCAGTGAAGGGCAAACATCTCATAATTTTATTCTCATGTTTTCCATTAGGGAAAAATATTGTACTATTTGCTTTTGGTACATTTAAGCAATTATTCTAACTTTAAGCTCCCTACACCAGATATTTTTAGTCAATGAATAAAAACATCTATCAGTGTTAAAAAATTAGCTACCAGATGGGAGGAGACTAACAATGTTACTGCATTTGTGAACAGCTTTCTGTCAAAACCTACATAACTAATAAAGGCTACTAGCTAGTCTTGGTGGCTAAAAAAATCCAATTAATAAAGCTGGTCACTGATTGTGATACTAGTAGATCAGATTTCTGATTCATGGTCAAATATATACACTAAGCCTGTAAGGGATACACATAAGAAAACTGCTACACTCCTAAAATATATGACAGCAGATGAAGGAAACCCTTTGAGGCATCCCTTGAAGATCTCCAGCCATAAATGATGAAATTGGCTCCAAAGAACAACTGGGTCCAAGGAAACTTCTAATGACTGCTTTAAAGACCAGTCAACAAGTGCTCACATTTTTTCCACTGGGCTTGAGGGGGCATGTTGGTCACTGCAGGATTATATGAGTTATTTTCTCCCTCTCCAGAAATACAGTTAACTTGGTGGGCTAACTGTCAGAGTCTGTAGCAACAGCTTCTGGAGACACTGTAACTTAAAGATAAATGAACACAGAAAATTATTCTGGAAGTGAAACATGGACAGAATGACTTCTGCAGGAGTTTCTGTGGCCTCATTTTAGCGTTCATTTATGGTACAATGCAACAGCTCACACTGATATCCTCTGAGGTGTATGGTGTTATTTAATAACAACAAGTCATAAAGTGACTAATCATTCTTCTAGCATGGATAAGAGCTGAACAGACTTAGGTCTAACCTCAGTGACATACTTTAAGACCTTGTGATTAAGTGTTTCTGGGTGCAGCAAAAGCAAAGGCTCTGTTCAGTGCAATTAAGATTGCAACTGTGTCTACCCTGTCTGATAAAGTGTCTAGGAAGCAGCAACGGAAGAAAAATGTTTGTGCATTCTTATTCATGTCCAGGTTGTCAGCAGCATGCTCCAAGTTCTACTAGTCTTTTATTTTCACCTCCACTATGCAATTAAAAGCAATTTAATAATGAAAACTTCATCAAGCAACCGCTCTAAAAATTAATAGTGATCTCATGTGCTTTATAACAAGTTTTATTGACAGGGTAGCAAATTTTTCTCTCACATTGCCCAGGCATTTAAATGAGGGCACATCCTATGTTAGGGTAGGTATTGATGAGACATAAGAATCCATTATGGCTTTCTACAACCTGAACAACTCTTCTGAAAGGTGAGTAAGAGGAATCATTCTTAGAAGAAGAAACTGAAGTACTGAAACAGCTCTTGCACAAAGTTAGAAATTGCTGCTTACTTTGACAAATCCTGCAGTATTTTATCCCCATGGAAGTTATTGGAAGAATAGCATGAAGATCCTGTCAGGATTAGCTGTAGCAACATATTATTTGCTGGAGATAACCTCCTAGAAGCCTGTTAACTATTCCCATTGGTCCTGAAATGTTCCTTTGGTTCCAGAAAAACAGATACAGACCATAAGTAAATCCAAGGGCACAGTGTATCTCCTCTCACTGAAAGACAGATCTGCTATCTACTTCACCCCTTCCATTTCCAATATGAAGCTGGCATTCTATCTTCAAACACACCTATAAAATAATTTGCAAATGTGACAGCAGTCTTTTTTTCTAGATAGCAGCACATTATATCAGGATGAAAAGCATGGTTGCTTTTGGGTTAACTCCACAGAGTGAGCTCTTGAGCTGAGCTTTCACAGTTTGCTATTTTGTTAGATACAGAGGGAACAATGAACATTGGCCAGAGGAATTCATAACAAAATGTCTGAGAAAAGCGTGGATTGCCCAACATATGAATATTGCTGTGGTGATTAATTGAAAAAAAAAACTGAAAACCAACCACTCTAAATAAAAAGCAACCTGCACCAAACAACAACACCATAGCGACATCTGGATCAGTAGCAAGTTTTAAACTCTTTGCAGTGTCTAGTTACTTTGTAGCTAGGACCTGAAAAAAGATGTAACACCCATCTCACCAGCGGGCAACACAGCCGTTCATCTGCTAGCTACAACATACAGGCAAACCAGCAGCTCTTCTCCATCAGTCCCACAGCATCCCAAACTCACATTCCAGCAGTCCAGAGAATTAATGTAATCTCCGCTGCCCCATGTAAAACTATTATGAAAGGAAGAAATTAATAACTATTGAAATATAAAAATTGTATGCTGAACTGGAATTTGAATACAAGAGATTGAAATCTCTTGGTTTGCCATCACTGATTCAGACAAATTCCCCTGGATTACATTTCAAAAGCATGTGTCTCTGTTGAAATCAGAGGCTCTATGGCCATAAACCAGCTCTAAACTTATTAAACTTATGAAACTTCAGCTCTGAAGCACCAAACCTAAAATAAGTAAGAATTAGTTTTTGCAAATAAAGACCACATCACCTGAAAGGTCTTTTTTCCCGTTTGTATGCCTCAATAGCACAAATAGCATGAGCTTTTCAACAGTAGCAAACATTTTATACTTCATTTTAACGACTTTTGAAAATTTTTTTAAGCTCTTATAACATCAGAATCTTTTGTGATTATGCCCTTCACAGATGACAGGTTGACCAGTCAGCTCAACTTGTTTCTGTGGTTGATGTTGTCAAATAGGCATGGAAAAATGGTTTCTACTCTAAGAATCTGGAAAATTCTGGGAATCAAAAAGAACTTAATAAAAATTACGAAAGGCATCAAGGAATACTTAAATTAACTATTCTAAAGTGGCTTCTTCACAGTCATCATCACTGGAACAAATACCAAACTGCTATGCATTGAGATTTCCTGCCCTTGACCTGATTCTTACATGTCAGCAGAAGGTAGATGACATGAGGCACAGTTGTTTTACAGCACTACTGTAGTCAAACTTCTGATGGCTCCTTCAGGTCACTTCCTTGGCTTCAACTCTTTTATATTCTTAATAAAACTATGAAAGCATGTAGGATAAATTCTACAAAAAATAACAACTAAAAAGAAAGGCAGATATTACAAAAATAAAACCCAATCATAACACAAGATGTAACATCTAAACCAGTCTGAAGGAGATTAATAACCCTTACAAGTTCAAATGACATCATAATTCAATGGAGCAACCTCATTTAGGCAGTAAAGGTCACCTGATTTGTATATCACCATGAAATAGTCCTCTTCTTTTCAAAAGTTTGCCTTAAAGATAAAACTAGTATGTTTTTCTGATCTTTAAAGCAGATTAATAGCTGCTTTGAGAAGAGTATAATACCTAATTAAAAATTACAAAATAGAGGAGGGCTGTGGAAAAAAATAAAGTTTCTTCTCTCTATTTCAGTCAAATCCAGTTAAACATTTTTCATGAAATTTCATATTAAGTTATTGGTTTCACAAGACTTATTTCCTATTCTCCTTCAACTCAGTAAAGAAGATGTACACTGGCAAAATTTTTATTTTTCTTTAGAAAAAAATTATTAGTGAAAACTCTGAATTTGAAAACTACACACTACAAAGCTAAGAGTAAAATGAATGAATATTTGAAAAATAATGAAAAAGCATCAATTCTTCCACTTTTCTATGTTTAATTGAATCAGTTGTTTCTGTGTATTATGGGAATACATTTATCAGAATCAGTAGAGACCAAATGTTAATTATGAAGGCCAAGTAAAAATGAATAATCTCACATATAGACCTTGACACATTAGAACTGCAAAGCACTCTCAGATCTTATTTTATGAAAATGTACTAAGAGCGCAAATGTATAGACCCTTAGGAAGCAATTATCCCAAAAAGATTTAGCTGTAATTCAATGTGAAATATAATAAGAGATTTTTAAAAATGGTTTCACAAAGGAGAGGATTATTTTACTTTAACTATGGAAATAGGGGCCCACATGCTTCTCTGCATGACCTCTGTGCAGCTGTGGGCATTGCCTGGAGGGGAGATTTGAAATCGGCTTTTTCAGTCAATTAATACATCCCCTATGACCAACAAGAATATTACAAAAAGTAGGGGTGCCAGTTTGATATTGTGGGGCTGAATGGCCCACAATACTATAGGAATTTTCTATGCAATAAATACCTTAAATATGGAAATTTTAAATCACACACTACTAACATTTACACAGAGGTTAGTTAAGAAGAGGTATCTTACCAAGATGTGCAGATGTTGTATGGCACAGCAAGATGAAATAGAATGTTACAATGTGCACTGCATGCCACCTGTGCCATATGTTTTATTTGTCACACTATCCTCAGGTGTGACATGGAATCTAAATGTGTAAAAAACAAAAATCTGCAGAAGAGTGATTTCATCATCCTTGTGATTTCCAGATCCCAAACCTAGCCAAATTCCTGCCACCACACATCTCCCACAGTTATAATGTGTCTCCCTGCCTCTTTGCCTCACTCCCGACCATGGAGGGCTACTGTCTCAAAGAAGGGTGGCATAGCCCTGTGAACTGATATACTGAAAAATAAATCTGAAAGCTTGCAATTTATTTTACCTAATAGACCCTAACATCAGTGGACTGAAATTGGTTGCTTGTGGATTGCTCTTACACTGTTTTCCTTCCAAGCAATTTACTACTGTGAAATGATTTTAAAAAGTAAAAAAGAAACAATAGCCATTGGGTTTTGTTCTTAAGTGTATTTCAGGGTCCCATAAAGGCAATGATCTCATCTCTTATCACAAACTTTCACACCATCCCTAATCTAGCTGATTCTGATTACTTTATTTTTATCCAGTTAAGATTGCAAATATCCCTGCACCACAACTGACGTTTACACTTCTGTTGCTCCCTTAAGAAAACCTGAAGCAGATCAAACTCCTCATCCAGAGGATACATATTTTGCCAAAATGAATCAACAGATTGCCTCAATGTTAATTAAGTGCAAGAGAATAAGGAAAATGACAGTTTAAAAAGAAAAAAATCATTAATACAAACTTTCCTGGAAAGACTCAGAAGAAATAACTGGATTCCTTCTGCTGGACAGATTAATAATACACAGCACAGTTCCCCAGTAAGCATGTGGAGGTGGTTAAAATAAAAGTAATTCCTTGGATTATGGTGACAATAAAAGCTGAGTTGATATTTACCCTGTACCACAGAAACAAATGATGTGTCCCATTTCTCTAAAAATGGACAAATGTCCAGAAGGTGCTCTGCAGTGGAGAGGGGACAGGATGGGATGCCTGGGCCCGTACCTGCACTCTGTGTGCAGCCTTGCAAGAGCTACTGAGCAGATACAAGGGGCAGGAGGTGACAGCCAAGACCACGAGGGTTTCACAGGGGCAGTGTGTGACCTGTCACAGGGCTCTGGCTGGCTGTTTCTTTCTGCTGACAGCAGCAGGAGCACCCCAGCCATTTGCAGCCAGCCCCAGAACCCTGACCAAACCCAATCCTAAGCGAGTCACTGACCTGACTTCCTCCCTTACTGGACATCAGTTTTCCAGGCTGTGGCTGCACTAAAAGTCAGTGATAAGTTTTTCATTTACATGAGGTCAGGATGCATGCTCATGTGCTGTATATCAAAGCTAAAGTTTTAAAGTTTTTGAGGTCAAGAATACAATCTGGCCTTTAAAAAATATTCCAAAGGACCTGCCCTCACTGTAGGCAACAGTAATTTGAACTGAGACTAACTCTACAGAGCTACAATATTCAAAAAGTTCAACTTTAAAAAAACTGAAAAGCGATCTTTTTTCCTCCCCAGACTCTCATCTCTAAGAGACTATGATCAATTAACCTTTAACTTTGAAAAATAAAAAAATTCCTGTGACAGTCAGAAATGAAATTCTTTAAAGATTAGGTGCTGGGAGAGCAATATCAGGCTTAGAATGAAATCCTAGTAACGCTCTGAACTATCAAATCACTTCTTGCTCTGAAAATACAATTATTCTGTAAGCGTTATGTCAGACAATATTAAATGCAAAAAGCATAGCTTAAATAAAACTTTTTTCTAGCAGAAAAGCTCTCTGCACAATATTTTCAATGACACAGAAAAAACAAGTCAGCTTGCAATTAATGAAAAACAATACTATGTTCAATAAGTAGCATGCTTGGCAAGCACTTTTGGTGACACCAGATTTAAAATAATGCTGTTATTGCAGTCAGAAACAGCCTCTGAATGTTTACGATCTTCATTTCTAGTCATCTGATTGCACACCTGATTTTGTAATATTCAGTTTAGATTTTGATGGCAATTATAAACCCATGGAATTTATAGCATTTGTGTGGCACATAACCTTTATCAATTTATTATTATTATATTTATTGTTTTTCTTAGTGAGAAATGTCAAACTACACAAGGATTTAACTTATTCTTATACTTTGCTTCGGTCATGTTGTTGTATGTATAATGATGTTTCCCAAATAAATAAAAAAAAAAACAGAAAAAAGGAGGCAGAGGAAAATCTATCTGCAAGTGAGATACCTTTGGATCTTACTGTCTAAATAAAGCAGTTTTAAAATGACAACACGGTATAAACAGAATAGCTTCTGTATTTGTATTGTATCTCCACTATCGATAAAAGAGATTTTTTAGAATAAAGTGGCTGAAGAGGTGTGCACAATGCTTGCACATCTTACCTGGCATAGTCTCTCATCCTGGCTAGCAGTGAGATTGCAGGCTATGTAGCTATCAGTTCCACTGACATTACAATTTCCCTTTCTCAAAGCAGCAATAACCTGTCACTTTACACTGTCCTTTCTCTGACCCTCTCCTGCCTCTCTGCTCATTTTTATTCTTATTGACAGGACTTATTATTCCTCCTCCCAATTCCAAGTAGCTACCCTTTTGCAAATAGTAGTATCAACTATGTGGTCACTAGTAGTATCGGTCAACAATGTTATTAATATAGCACACACTGCTGGGAGCAGATCAAACAGCCATGCTTTAAAATATTAGTTTTGCAAAGGTACCACGAGGCAAATAATTGCAGTTTTCTTCACCTTATACAATGTAATATTGCAAGGACAGATCGCAAGAATTTAGTGTTAATTACCAGCCCAATAATTTGGAGGGTATGTTATGTTTTTTTTGTTGCTTTCAAACGCAAAATAAAATAAAACCATAGCAGAAGGGTGCTGTATCTGTGTTTAAAGAAGCAGTTGTTGGCAAACACCATAGCTCACTTCTGCCGAAATGTACACAACTGATATATGCAGCCCAGAAAGCTGGCACCAGGGGCTTACAACCTTAATTTGCCTGCAAGAAGAAATGGAGATTTACCTTCAGAGCACGTTCTTGATTGTTTTCAGCAGTCATATGTCTCGTGTTGTTTGCTGAAGTCTGGTTCTGCTCTTTCAGATGATGAAGCTCCTGCTCCAGCCGTTTGCACTGCAACGAGGAAAGAATCCCATTAAGGAGAGGAGTGTGGGCATATTTCTTTTCAACAAGCCAAAAGACTTACCGTAAATAACCCCATCACCATTTCTGCAGCAGTGAAAGCATCAGACAAAAGCATGTTATAATCCCAGACAGTACTAAAGCTACATTTTTAAAATGTGCATCATTATTCAGTTTTTTCCTGGTCCAAAAGTATGTCAAAAATGCTATGTATCAGATATTTATCAGAATGTTGGGTTGAATTTCTGCTCCTAGTTATGCCAATATGTGGCTAGATTTTGGCTTTTATGTATTAAGTAGATGTAAAGGAAAGAATGGATCCTTTTTGAAATGCAAGCGAATGAAAGACCCTGCTCCCAAAGCAAGGATCCAGCCTTTTATTAGAAAATATAGATGAAATTGTTAGATTTGTATTTTTTATACTAAGAGGTTATGCTAATTCTCCAAGATTGTTTTCTTTCAATATTTAACTTAATGACAAAAAATGAGAAAATTAGCACTTACTACTGTGTGCCTACACATGTAGACTTACTGCTGTCTGCTGAGCATTTATTTTAATGATTAAAAATCTGCAAGTTAAAAAAAAATTATATTTCGCTCTTTTTAATGTTAACTATAAAAGGTCTTGCTCAGTTCCTTGGTTTGAAAAAGCAATTAGTTGTCTGCAGACAGTTCTTTACCTTACAAAAAACTCCTGTTCTACCAAAAAAAAAAAAGAAAAACAAAAAAGAAAAAAAAAGAAAGCAGACAAAGTACCAAGAAGACATATGGGAATGACTGTTAGAACTAGGGAAAAGCAGAGTACCAGGAGAAGCATTTTACAAAAACGTATTACAAGCCAGTAGTTTGACTATGATCACCAAAGCCCACAGCTAGTAGACTGTAGGAATGAAAGACAATTAATTGATAAAAAATATAATACATACTTTCTGAAAACACTAGCAAATAAAAATAATAAGAATTGTGCTATAATGCTCATGTAAGCATTGCTGTCTCAAAAGACCTGGAAATGTCAGTCTCTCGTGGTGTCTTGGTGACTGTGGACAACACAGAACTGAACTTCCCATCATATATATGCACCCTATTCCTGAGCAATTCAGTATATGGGACAATGAAGCCTGGCTCCTGTAAACTATAAAAAAAAGAAAAACTGTGAAACAGGAAGCTTCAGAAGTGAAAAAATTACAAATGAGGTCTAAGTAAAATAATGAATGCTACAGGATCTTGAGACAGAAATTTAAAGACATGCCAACACATACAATTCTTAAACACAAAATAAGGCCTAAAACTATACTACTCATCAGGTATCCAGTATAGTATATAAACCAGAATGATCCAATCCTCTATTTGAATAAATTTTAAACATTTGTAGAAGCTCAAAAGTACTATGAAAAATTCCATTAACATATCTGTTATATTTCATTACTTCTGTTAGAAATCTCAGCTTATTTCTAATAGGATTGCCTATTTTAAAGGCAGTGAATTTTTCAGGCCTAGTAAATTCTCTCAATGTCTTTTGTAAACTTTCTTAACGTATTAATGCTCTTAAGTTTCATTTTTATTGCAAGAAAAAATATATTTTTCCACAGATAGGGTAATACAGAAAAAATATTAAGATACATTTGATTTTAAGTATTTTCCCATACTCAAGATATTTAACGTCTGTGTTATCACACACACACACACACACACACACAAAATCACAAATCACTGAATCCCAGATGTAACTCTTTTTCCATGTCCAGCACGAAAACTATGTGTTTGCAGACATGAAGGTGCTGCTAAAAGGTTCTTCTTACTGAAGAACTAAACACAGACTATGGAGTTTTTTCTCTAGCAACATTTTTTTCCTTGGCATATATGATCTAAACACCATTAAAAAAAAATCAATCAACCACTGCAGGCACTATACATTACATCATGTATGATCACCAGGACATTCCTCTGCTTTGCCAACATTCTTCTTCAAAACAGTGTTTTGAAATTCACAATTTGACAACAACACAAGTTTATGTAGCGTAAATATTATTTAAAAGACTAAAATCTCAAATCACCTTTAAAACCTGAATTAATAGTCATGATATTGTCTTGATTCCAAAAGGCATGTGAAAATATGCTGAAAGCAAAACCTAACAACATGAATACATGAGAAAAGATCTTGGTGTACAGAGCAGATTGCACCACTGGGAGCATGAGTGCAATCTAAATTCTGCTCTCCACTCCTGTGAAGACAGGACACTGAAATAAAGAGCAGCAGTGGGACTCAAGGATCTTGCAGAGCACAGAACAACTAAAGACACAGTAAAGATTAAACACAGGTAACTTAAATGGATAAACCTCCCTATCAAGTCAACCTTGATATGATTACATTTACATCAAACTTGGAAACATTTTGTAATTTCTCTTTCATTTAATTTCTACTGAGAGTGTTGATATCTGAAAAAAAACTCCGGGGCATTTTCAACTAGTATACTGCTTGAATTCCATTTGGTACATCATTGAAAGAAATGGTGATTTAATTTGACCTTTGCACCTAAGTGTTTTACTATGTTGGAAAACAATGCATTAACAGAAGATATTCTGATTTATTCTTGGCTGTCTAGGAAGAAAAATCTTCAATTAACCTCTTTGTGAAAGCATTATAATAATATTCTTAAACGGCAACACTATGCATGTCTCAATAAAATTTTATACTTTACAACTTTGATAGTTGAGCTACTTTGGAAATATTAAATCAGCATTCTAAAGGCAAGCACTCCTTTTCAAAAGAGCAGAAGCATGTGAAATTTTAGTGTAACCTCGCTGTAAAGAAAAGTTTTTAAAATAGAATTTAAAACAATGCAGCCCTTCTATTCATTTGAGCCAACATTTTTTGAATTCTGTGTCACTAGATGTTAGCAAGGTCCAGTAAAAATAGATGTTCTTTAAAAGAACATGTGTTTTTATTGGTTCACTCCAGGCCTCTAAAATGCCAACAGCTGCAAGTAAGAAACTGAATTTCCTTCTAAAAACACATATAAAAATACTTTTTGGAGCATAGTGAAGAGAAGACATCATCCAACTTGGTACTGACAAAAAGGAAATGTTGGATGTATCCTTTTAAGAAAGCTGAAAGCTAAAGGAAGTGTTTAATTTTGGGATACTATGTCTAAATTCTGTTATCTCAAACTTGCAAAAACTCACACTTGGGAAAACTTCAAACAGACAATATATTTTGTGCAACAAAGGTTACCTAAACATCGGATCTGAGGTTTCATTGTGCCCCTAAATGCAATTCCCATGAGTTCAACGTGTTATGAAACATGGGCTGTCAATTGAGAAAACTGCTTCTCTACCTCAGAAACTTTGAGTACATCAAGGAATACAGGAGCAGTGTGGACACATCTCAATGAGAAAATGTCTTGATCAGAACACTGATGACCTTGCCAAGTAAAGGATATTAAAGCCTCAGAAATGGGAACATAATTTTATAAAGGTATCACACAAACAATTCACTAAAGAAATAACTTTACTGTGTGGTCTACTGTGTGCATACACAGTTCTGTAGCTGAAGAGGCAAGGTAGACAATTGAAGGTACAAAAAACCCACCCCCAAAATCAATCCTGACAAAAGTTTCCTCTCTTTTTTCAAACCCACACATCTGTTTTCCTCTCTGAAAGTATTTCCCCCAAAAAGTCTCCTTAGCTAGCCTGAATCAGGTGATGATGTACTTGACAGACAGTGAACCTCATTAAACCTACTCCAAGTGTTCCTTGAGCAACCATCACTGCCCAGCTGACAGTTGTCAGTACAAAATCATCCACGACCTGCAACAGGACCTCAATCTTCTCTTTAACTGTATTTCCACCATGCAACTCTTCTAAATGCATGCAGTCTCTTGAAACAAATACCTCTGTACTCACCAAAGGATATATCACAAGCAGCAAAGACACAAAATGAAAAGCAAAGCAGGTAACATACCAAAAGGATAAGAAGAGATTCAGCCAGGAAAGCAAGGATAGAAAGCAAGTAAACATATCCTTCCCTCCCATGTTAAAATGGAAATGATTAGGCTACTGTTGAGTCTTTTTTAATGAGCATCAGGTAACATGATTCAGCAGAATGAGGATGTTTGTGAGAGGCACTGGTTCAAGCTGCAGTGGGTGCTGACCCCTTTCAGTGACTCCCCAGGTGGGAGTGTTGAAACACTAAAGGGAAAATCCAGACAAATTGAAAAAGGAGCATCTGCTAAAAGGGACACTGATAGAGAGTTCAAGAAATGGACCAGGAGAATATCACTGAGTAAAATCCATGAGGCCCACACAGAAAGCGACTGTTAAAAGACAGCCTCAGCTCCAGTTATACAAAAGGAGTAAAGATGGTTTACCTTGAATCAAATATTTCAGAAGATAGAAAAATCAATGCAAATAACCACTTAATAGTGTTTGGCCTTTACTAGAAAATGAGGTTGCATTAACATATCAAACATAACTTTAGCACTTGTATAAACAAATCATCTTTAACATGCTGTCAGCTTTTCAGCATTTTCTTCTTCAACTTGTACCTGTAACATGTTAAAATAGTGTTACATTGCCTGCCACATCTACACAGATTGATGAGTTATTTTCTGATTGTTATTTAAGATGATCCTTCAGTGAGGTATTCTCAAAGTAAAAGGTTCATACATTACACAAAAGTAAAGAAAAACCTGCAAGCCATTGGAGAAATAATGTTAGTAGGGACAAAGATGGAATACAGCAAAGCAAAACAGCGAGCAGAGCGGCCTCCTGTCCGTACCCATGAGGTCCCTGTGTAGTTTGTATGAAAATACCTATCCCCAGAGGTTTCATGCAGAAGCCAGTTTAACTCTGCACATCTTAGGTCAATCAGGCTGCTTTCAAAATGCTCACATTTTGCTACACCAGGGTCCCTCACTTTCATCTCATTGAACTAGGGTGGTAATGTCAGATGAATTTCTCATTTTGTATTTAAGCACAGATTTGACCCAGGAAAGGGTACTGTGACACTACCTGGCTCAGGAAGCAACAGCCAAAACTGAAAATAACAGAAAACCATAACACTTCCTTACTATAAATGCAGTCCTGATGGCCATTTAATCCCATTACATCTATATTTGATTTTAATATTACTGTATGGCATATAATATTTTTCATTGCCTTTCATTAAAAGGAATCCAAACTAACCTCTCCTGAACTTATGGCAATATCCTAGGGGAAAAAAAGTCAACACATTATGCCATTTATAAGCTAGGGAAAAAGGAAAGGAATTGATTTGTCTCTGTTATTAAAGGTATGGGGGTCAAAGTCTAATTAAACAAATGTACTAATATGAGGCAAAATTCTACACTAAGTTCTTTCCTCAGTTCTGAATATTATTTGATTGTCTTATTCAATTAGTACATAGGAAAGATAATATTTCATTAGAATACATTTGTTTATCTAGAATCCTTATCAAAACTTCCAGCACTTACAAACTTGAAAATCATCACTGGCATAAAACACACAAGGGTACACTTGAGGAGCTTGCTGACAAAAGCCACAGTGCCTAGATGGAGGCACTCACTGTAAGGTGCTTGTTCCTGTGCTGACCTCAGTGAGGTCAGGCTGGTGAGGCACGTGGATCTTTGGTCCAATCTGATCTCACTAGTCAGTCACAGGAGGCCTCCCTAGTTTAAAAATACATAATCACACTCTCACACCAACAGCTTAATTCTGTCATTACACTTAAGGTAACATATTTTTATTCAAGTCACACAAAAATCAAAAGTGAGTGCTAAGTCACTCACTCTGGGTCAGCCAGTGCATAATGACTTGATTGCATATCAGTGCCTTCAAACACTGAGTACTCTGCCACATTCTGTGGACTTCTACGCACAAAGACCTTGCTCAACTGCAATTCTCAATTACTGTAGTAGTGTGAAATAAAAATAACCTAGCTCCTACTGAATAACTTGGGAAAATGGCTTAGGTTCTCCAAATTCTGGGAAAGTCAGAGTCCATCTGAACGGCAGAACTATTTTCCCACATGTATTTTTTTCCTTTACGCATTTTAAGAAAAATGTTCAATGAGCAAAGTAAGTGACACATACATTGATGGAAAATGCATCAATACCACTGAAAGACAAGTTTATGGGGTACTGAGATCCTACTACTACACAGCACAATACTTCCTGAAGTGATAAAGTGCATCTATGTTTTGAAATTAGTTAACACATATTCATTGCAGTGAACAAGTGAAGTACAAATAATTATTCCAGACACGAAATATGAAAAAGATGAAGAAACAAAGCTACTTTTTCACCTGTTGTATTTTGAAGTCTTCACCTGTGGAAACCTAAATGCAATAAATAAGCATGTGAAGCAAACAAAACCAATTCAGCTGATTCTTCTCTTAGTCAGTTGTTTTGTCCACCTTTTCTTACTTTATTTATAATGATCTGTACTTCAGACTGGCTCCCAGCTCAAATATGCCGAATGGAACGCAAGCATTCTCACTCTGACTGCCCTTCTTCCCCCTCCCTCAGTATTTTTTTTTTTTAACAGTCTGCCCCTTGTCCCAAATTCATCACAATTTCTGGAGAGGCAAACATCTTGCACCACTTGGATGCTATACACTCTTTCCTTTGCAGACAAAAATAATACCAAAGTCATCCAGTCAAAACACAAACCAACCTTTGGTGTCACTGTGAATTATGTACTTTGAACTGCAGATGTTTGGAAGCACTTATATAAATAGAATTTATCCCTTTTTTCTAAAGTAATAATTTTAAAAGAAATAAAATAGTTTCTACATAATAATCACTAGAAAAAAATCCCTTTAAATTATAATTTTGTATTAAAGTTTTCTAGCTTCTGAAAAAAATTACTTCACTTCAAAGTTTTGGCAAACCATCAACAAATATGTTTGAATGATTATTTATACAATGCCCAGCAGCTTAGAACTACTGGAATTTCAAGAAAAAAAAAGTGTTTTTGTAGAGTTTAGGCCTCAGAAACACACGCATCTTTTAAGAGTTATATTCTATTAGTAAGAGAAACACTTAGATTTAAATGCTGCCTTTATTTCTTTTGTTTTTTTGGTAGCAGTGCAATGGTGTCTTGTTTTAAAAAGCTACAAAAAGGAATGCATCAAAATAAAACATTTATGTTTTCTTTGTCACTATAAGCCAGTTGCAACCTGCAGCATTAAGGCAGATAATATGCTGTAAGCATGACTAGGTTTCCTCCTACCATTCCTCTCCCTGTCTATTTCTGAACACTTCAAATGCAGCAAAACAAGTTTTCCTTTATTTTCGTTTTAATGGTTAAAGGAACTGCAAGTGTACGGTAAGAAATTCAGAAAATTTAGACCATGAAATTTAACTGTTGACACCCTTCATGTGAACCATCCTTACACGTGCAGTGATTCCACAGCACTGAGCAGCACTGATACCCACCCAACTGCATTCTCTACATAGTCTTACTTCCCTGCAATGATGATATTTTAAAGATCAAAACAACCCTGATCTACTTTTCAGTGCGTTCAGCACACAAAGACTTTCCTAATCAATGAAACTCATTATAAAAATGTGCAAGAAATGGAGAAAGGAAAAGGTGACGCTCCTGAGCTGTGTGTGACTCACAGGTCATTCAAGCACGGTTCCTGTGCTGGCTGAGCACTGGATGGCCACGCCTGTGCTAACAGGGGCTGCTGACAAACACCTCATCTGCAGGAGGAAACAGAAGCAGGAGCTGCTGAAGCCACATAACTGGGTCACCTTCACATTTTCCTGTGTCCGCTGCATATAAGTTAACAAACTTACCTCACCTCTGAGTTGTTTCTGATCAAAACACAAACCTAGTAACCTGGTGTCAAACATTTATTGATGAGGTTGTACTGGGTCTGAAAGCAAGCAAAAGTGCATCGAACTAAACTAAGAGTGTTTTTTTCCTAATTGCCTGTCATATATAAATAAGCAACTTCTGCTTTACATCAAAGTCACATTATTAATTCAATTTTTTAATTTCATGCCTGTAAGTCTAATAAATAATGTATAAACTAAGCATGTAAGCAGATGAGTAGTACACAAGTAGGATGCCTGCTCACGCCCCACTGCAGAGTTTTAGAAAGACTAGAGACTGTCACAGTACAATGCCATTATAATTCTCATGTCATTGTTATATTCAAAAGCAAAGGAAACTACCAATACTCCCAAATAATTCAGGAAAGGGAAAACACTAATTTAAATTTTATCACAAGAGCAAAAGAGCACTCACTAGCCAAGATTATCTTTTAAAAGTAATGTCAAAAAATTAAAGAATCTCAATTAGAATCTCAATCACTGAATAAAGGTCTGCAAGTACAGTAACAGTTAGACTAGGATCAGTTTTGCTTTCAATGGACATTTAGTAAGCCCAGCATACTGATACAAGAGACTTCAGAGCAGAAACTTCTGCATAGAAAATAATTCAGAGTAATTAACTTCAACATCTTTAAAGACATTTAAAGAATAAAATCACACAACACCCAAGAGGTTTTGGAATAAATCTGCCATTTAAGCAGAACATGCATTAATATACCTCTTACATGAAAACCAAGACCTAAATACCCTGCTGACAACCTGAAATAATTTCTACCATGGTTAAGGACTAAGAAGTACTGCAAGAAAGGTCACCAAGAAGCAAGTCAAAGCATCCGAATATTAAAATATTATTCCGATCTTATTTTATTTATGGTCTTAGCATGCATTTTCCAAATCAATGCAAATCCCACATACTCATTTGCCAGGCAGCTTTGGTCAAGGATTATGTGTTACTAATGGATGGAACACAAATTTCAGAAAGACATAAACTATATTTTTAAATAACTTTATAAAAGAAATTTAATTCTCCTCCTTTTTTGCTGAAAGAAGGAAACATAAGTCTTCCCTCTCCAAGTTCCTTAGCTTCTCCCTCCTTCAAATGCAACATCTTTGTTCCCTTCTTTTGCATGGCAGAATGTGCACCTAATGTACACTCTAATTCACAGTTCTTGTCTTGGCCTGAATAAGGTTCACTTCACTACACCACTTCATCTTTTGTCTACATTTTTACTTCACCTTTTTACCATACATACGCTCTTTATTACATGATTTGTCTTTAATTAAATAATTAAACTCATAAATAATAATGTAGTAACTTTTCGTAAACAATGACTACTCACTTTTTCCAACACTCAAATCAAATTAGTACATAGCAGTTTCTTGCTTTGTGGGATGACAAATTAGCATACAAAGTTTAAGAATCTTAATCAGCTAGCAAGATCATGTCAGAACTGGGATTGCTACACCCCAAACCTTTGCTTTATAGACCTGACCAAATGACATGGAGCTATTGCTTCATGTGGCCACATGTTGTGCTGGTTCCTCAGAACAGTCAGCACCATTACAACCAAGTGGCCTGTGGCCAGGAGACAGCTTGTCAAACACACCATGACAGAAAGCTGACAATTGCTTTTGTTTACAGCCTTTCCCTCACCCTCGCTTAATAATCTGCAGTGCTGGCACTCAAACAATGTATATAGTAGAACAGAGGCAGTGGAAATGTGAAAGCTGCATGAAGAGGAGCAATTTTAGAAACATTCACTGCCTAATTTTCCAACTAGATCTAGAAATTAGGAATCTGATTTGCAGATATAGGCAAGGCACTCAGCCGCAGACTGAGATTATGTTTTTAGAAATACAACCTTGTTTAATTGAATGTAACCAATATTAGTTGACAAGAAAACAAAATTTGGTAAGCAATCTGTCATTCTAATGAGTTGGTTTTCAAATAATCTTCAATGGATTTTTGTAAAATCCATATGCAAACAAGGCTATTGCTGAAACATTAAGTTGGCATTTACTGCACAAAAGGACAGGAATACTTCTGGTCCATCTTTAAATATCATCACATTTTTCAAGAAAACAGTACCATGGATCACTGTATAGATGACAGAGTTTTAAAACCTTTTTATTCTGCTATTTATTCTGTTATTGCAGGTGTATCTTGTAGTAGATACTGTCTGTTTGTCCTGGTAAATTTCATACTCTCAATTGAGCCATCAGTTGCTTAAGTAGCAGTTCTTTAATATTTTCTGGTGCAAAATATGTCCACACAAAACTTGTTTAACATGTAATAATAGCTACTTTAAACTAGAGATTATTACAAACAAAAACAACAAGTCGGTAGGTGAAAACACAAACTTAGATTATTACAAACAAAAACAACAAGTCGGTAGGTGAAAACACAAACTTTTGCAGAGACAACAGGCACTTTTCAATAAATCATCCCAATCTGTAGTATTTGTTCTTTTTCTATGGATTTTTAGGAAACTTGAATACTGACGGACGTAACTATAAGAAAGCAATATTAATGGCAGTGTTTTAACTAAGTATAAGGGTGAAAATGAAGAAACTAATTACAAATCTTCAAATGTTATTGTGAAAACACTTTCTGTCTCATTAATACAAAGTAATAGCAAATAGAGCTAGGTAACAGAAAATACATAAATTGTATTCTAGATAGCTTTTATAGGGTTTTTTATATGCACTAAAAAGTGGAATGAAAATAATTTTTAAAAATCAAGAAATTAATCAGCTTTGCACGAACTTTAAATAAATCATACATAGAATACAAAGGCATCCCACAAAGAAAGATTCAAGAAAGTAAACAAAAGCTCTGCAAAATTAAAACAAACGCACACATTTAGAAATTATATATTTCTGAGCTTTGGTAATACAGAGAAATGCCTGTATGATTTTGGTACATGAATAAGACTTTGCAAACATTAAATAGCAGTTGAATCTGAAGATACTATCTTTGTAACAAAATTTAGCTTTAGCTTCATTAAGGTGTTTTATAGATATCAGTGTAACTAGATACCCAAAGAGATGCACCTTCTCAAGTGGGCTGATTCTGCAGCTCTGAATACACAGTCACCTAAAAGCTTTCAGATATGTTACTGAAAAGCAAGAAATGCTTAAACCTAAAATCTGCTGCCTTTGACCTGTGCAATTATCAACACTGCTCTCATCCCGCAATCCCATTCTTCATGTACAGGGGATAGGACACCCTGAGGGGAGAAAAAATTAAGAAAAACACACAGACAGAAGAATGCTATGAGAACATCTAAAAGCAAAGTGATAGGCCTGCTTGCCAAAACAAACGAAACGGGTAAAATGCATGACTACTGCTGAGAAGAGACACCATAGAAGACACCATACAAGACATAAGGAGAACACGTAAGGACAGACACAGCCGCTGGCTGGCCCAACAATAGAAGGCCAGCTGATGGAATGATTTAGCAAAAGGTATTAACCACAATTTTGGTGTTTCCTCTTGAAGGATGCCACTGGATGCTCTCCTTTTCACAGTGAATCTTTCAAGACTTGTTTTTCAGACTAAGATTCTGTTGAAGTCCTAACACTTTGATTGTGAACAGAAGCCCAGGCAATGAGGCTGAAAGAATGCCTATAGATTAAGAAAGAAAAACTTTGTCTTAAAGATGAAGGAATTAAACTCACAGAGAGGCCTGGTGCTCACTCCCATACTGAATACAAGACAGTAGATCACTTTCAGAAAAAAAATAGTGAAAACTATTGTTTCCTAACATTGCTTGGATCTGTAATACCATCTCTGAAATAAGAAATTCCTCATCATAATTATAACAAGACTTGAAAGAAATTTTATCTATTGGTGAAAAGTCATCTCAAGAGACAATGAGGAGCAAAGTGTTCATAGCCATTCTTTTGACAGAGAGCTTTACACTGTATTTTGGGGTTTCTCTAGTCTTTGATAATACTTCTGCAGATAGCAGAGAAAGATGTTACAGCTAATTAAGAAATAAGTAACAGCATAATCGAAAGATGACCAATTACTGATGCACAAATGACATTATATATATATATATATATAAACTTATATTTACATATTTATAGATAGTAATTAATAAATAATAGGTAATGTTAAAATTGCTCTCTCTCAAAAGATAGTTATCAATTCTGTTATTAACAATATAGCATGCACATTCATAAGCATTACTGCATCAATATTTTAAACCAATTAAATACTTTGTAGTTAGACACTTGCATTCTGTATTTCTGATAACAACTCCAGAACTTCAAAAAGTTGTCATACTTGTATGATTTAATATGTTCTTCATCTGCGATAATTTTTCTTTTGTTATAGCTACAAGTATACTTTTTACATAGTCACAGCTTCTTAAGGGCCTTTACATATTTGTACATATTTGTATTGTATAATTTAAAGATGCATTTTCAATACAAAAGTAAACTATAAACCAAAATTATATTTTGTGCTTCATATTTAACAGCAAATCAAAAACATGACTGTAAAGAATGACAACAAATATTAACACAGAACACATTAAAAAGTTCCCTTACTAGAGCATCTTATAATCACAAGCAGACTACATGCAATAGGAAAGCCTGTCCTTCATTTGCAATAGAGGGTAATGGAAGCTAAATTTTTCTTGTTCTCAAGCAACTCAGCTTGAAAAATAATTAACAGTGAATAAACAGAACATGGAAAAGAGGCTAAATCCTAGATACTCACAATCTGAAGCACGAAATAGTAAAGCCATACAACAAACAAATGTAGGCATACTTGGTGAACCAGACAAAGATAAGTTAATGCTACTGTGAAATCTCTCTTTCATAAAGAGAATATTGATAGATTTTCTTGTTCCTTTTTTTCTTGTCAGGATCACCATACACTTTAAAGTAGAATATGTAAAATAATTTCATCAAGCCTAAGGACTTGGAAAAATTGATTAACAGCTTCACAACCAAAAATAAAGGTCATGATATTCAGACAAAGCCAAGAGAGAAAACTGCCATTTTGGTAATTGTTACCTGATTATTTAAAAACAGTTGAAAATGTAGAAAAAATGGAACTATAAAAAACATTTTTAAGTCCCAAATTTCTTTTTATTCTGCTATTGTAATCATGGTATTACAGGTGAACCTTTTAGTACATACTGCCTGTGTGTCCTGATAAAGGACAAAAGAAAAGGAAGAAATGGAACTAACAAAAACATCTTTAAGTCCCAAATTTCAGTCCAAATCATCTACAATTCTGTTGAAAATGAATAATCAGCTTGTCATCATCATAGTAATTTTTCCTTATATCCTCTGTTAGTGCTAGACCTTAGCTGCCTTACTCATCTCCTCTCTTTACAGCTTAGCACACATGCTGAATCATAAGGATGACTGTGGAGGGTATTGCAGTGCTGGAAGAGAGGTCAATATTTCACCTCAGGGACTCTGGAAATAAAAATAAATTAAGTCAACAAAAAGTAGCTCTATTCATTCTTCTTAGCTCCACGTCCCACAACACTCTTAGTCAATTACTGACTTTGTACAAGTGGCACAATCAGCAATATAGTTTGCCTGCTATTCTTTGAAGATTTCTCCACTGTACAAATTAAATCCAAACTTTTCATTCTGTGTATTACTTTATTTTCAATTTATGCTACTAGTTTGAAACCTATTTCTCCTTGAAGGAACCACATTCATTTACATCTTGATGACAGGACAAAAATTGGCACCAGAAAAGTGTGCATACAAAGTAGTCTAATAATTTTCAAAGGAAAAAGTCTGAACATAACCATACTAGAATACTTTCTCCAAGAACATTGATAGCTTTTACTTCCCTATTTATTTTAATAAATCTCATTCTCTTTCTTAAAATTATCTCATTTTTATCCTTAATTTCATGTAATGCACAATTTACATGCTACTCAGCACTTTCTCTGCACCATGGAGTGCTATCAGAGAAAACAATTTGGATTACTTTTTTTATTTAAGCAAACTCAAAGATGCCTCAAACTAGGAATTCACTTAGTGCATTCTGACACAAATGGTATTCAGTCCATAGGTCTTGACTACAGCTAATCAGACAAAAAAACCCAGACAAACAAAACACCCATAACCAAACCAAACCAAACCAAACCAACCCCCTCCCCATTCTGGAAAGGGGTTAATGTGGATGTAAGATGCTGAGAACTACTTCGTACTCCAGATCCACCACTTTCCAATTCACACTACTTGCTAATACAGACATAATAAAACACAAAATTGCCACTTACGAACACTAAAGAAGGGTCAAGGCAGGAGGAGCAAGTGAACATGTAGGCCAGGCATATTAGCCTTTTCAGACTCCAGATTAATTATAAAAATGAAACACAAAATCTTCTTTGTTGATTATCAAAAGAATTCTTACGCAAACTCATCTGCATATCCAAAATAACAAAGTAATTTTGCATAAAGTTTCCTTAGAAGGTTGGCTAAGGAAACCAGCTTTTCATACAAAGCATACAGTTCTGGGTGAGTTTCTTTCCAACTTTTAAGAAAATCCAACATTTTATCCAACAAGTAACCGAAGCAAAATCAGATTCAACATTCAGTACCTATCTTGAAACTGTGAAGTGTTAAGTATCATGGAAAACCTACTTAAGGTACCTCTACCAGAGTTCTGGTACCTACAGACCTTATTGCATGCAGAGTTTTGGTACCTATAAATGTTATTGCATGCACAGTGATACTCCTCAGAGGGAAAACTGTTTGAATTCTGCTTTTATAACATTGGAAGTTTCCTCTATGCATTGCTGCTACTGAAACAGGTGATCAATAAGCATACAAAACATTTTTCCTCTCTTTCGTCCTAGGGTTTTGACATTAAATATTTAAATTAATTCCAGAAATTGGCTTGAAAGTCTAAGCTGTGTGAATATAAAGCTTAGCCCATGATAGATGAGTCAAACAGCAATTAATAGAACACACTTGCACACAAATTTACTTCCATTTTCAAAGGGGTGAGAGGTTTCTAGGTACTGAAGAGAGGATGAATGTTCAACTGGAAATTCATTAAAGTTTACAATTAAAGATATCAAGCTTGATCATGCCCTCAAATACTATGCAGACATGTATTTTCTGAATTCTGCACAACACACTGTTTGCAGAGGAACAACAGGTGATTTAACAATGCAAACAATGATGTGTCTCCAGGCATCATTCAGTCAAAACCTTATGGCAGCAAAAAGAAGAAATGCAGTATCAATTAAAATTTTGCTTCTAAAGCTCAAAAAGAAAAACCATAATCCCTCTCTTCAAGGAAACACTTCATTAACATTTACATATTTACTCACACTTAGCATTCATGGACTAAATACTGAAGTTCAGTATAACAGCTCCTCAGGGTAATTTCCTTCAGATTCTCCTCTCCCTCCATTAATGACCTACCATCTGACCTGCACTTCAAGAAGTATTAACTCAAAAAATACAAGACTTCATGCAACCAAAGACTCACTGAAGTCTAAACTAAGGAATAAATTGCAAAATACTTGCTTTCACTAATGAAATTCCAACTCCAGTGAAACCAAAGAGTTTCATGCTCTATATTAACAGATACCTGCCTACAGAGAAATCACAACCTCTGCTACTTCAGCATGAGAGACAAACTGACACAGACAGTTTAGGGACACCACAAACACAGATTTGTAGTGTCCCTAAACCTTCTCCTACTATCCTGTTTGAACATCTCACCACTCAGTAGATTTCTTAATGCTTTGAAAACTGTGAATTACAGACTCTGATCAAATTAAACAGAGCGCTATCGCAAAAGATTAAACAGGCATTATTTTTGGGTGGACATTCTACACAAATCAGAAAACCCATGCAAGAAATCAAGTTTGGCCAGTTTCTTCTCTAGTTAGGCCTCCAGTGAACTAAAGTTCCTACCTCAGAGGAAGAATGATCTCCTAAATGTAGCCAAATATTTAACGGCATTTTCTCCTGGAAAATATTCATGCTAAAGCCAGCACAAATATACCCAAGGTAGAGAGTCAGAGCACACCTAATCATCTTGGAAAGTAAAGAATTATTATATATTTTCAAACCGGGTTTGTTTTTTGAAAAACTAAGTAGCCAAGTAGTGAAGAACCGGCCTTTTTCTGAGATGCAAAAGATTCCCGATGCTCTTCAGCATCATTCATGATAGTTTTACTCCATGTGTCCCAGATACAGCAATCATGGCTTGGTTTGACGTTTGGGGAGATTCACTTGGTTTATTCTGAGAGGGAGCAAAGAAAACATGGATTTAACCATGTTCAGTATAACATGAACTTCCTAAAACATGAATTTGGTCAAACTTACAACGGATTATCTTTATTTAAGTACAGAGGAAATGAAATGCGACATTTTAAAGCACTGTTGCAGTGAAATGCAATAGACTAAAACTAATATTGCTTATCAAAACCACTGCTCATATAACTTTTCCTTTTTGTGATTTCCCTTCAGGATCCCTTTTAGTCAGCATTACCCCCAAAGAAGAGACATCTCTGAGCTTTACCTGAGGCCACTGATGTGAATCCCAATCAAACTGACAACTATTTAATCAACCCCTCTTTCTTTACTCCCCCAGTCACTGTGCAATTTTTAATGTTAAATCTCAAATTATTTTTCTTTTTTAATCTACTCTATATCTTACTCCATATCCCCTTCACTTTCTCTCAGGACTTGGACTAAATTCACAGGGCAAAAAGGGGTATCTTGCAGACAGGTGTCCTCGCTCTGTTCAGCCATCCTGCGGGCAAGGAATTTTCCCATGCCCATTCATCAGCTACCTCTCAGAGAAAAGGATGCAAATGAGAACAACATCAACTTGCTGTTGCCTTCCCAAAGGAAACTAGCCATTAGTGAACAAGCATGGTTCTTGGATCCTCAAAGTACAATAAACATTCCCTTTACTTTCACTTTCCTCCTGAAATAAGTTTATGACCAAAATCATCAACAGCAGTATCCAACAGCAGCTGCCTGGTTCGTAAACAACTATGGATACTGCGTTCTACCTCTTTTCCTGTTCCCAAGTATGTGTGGCAAATGGAAAAGTAGGGTAAGCACCTTGAGAGAGTAGGAAGGGGGATACTGTCAGATATGCTCCTGCCAGCCAAGAACTTGATTAGCATTCTTAATCAAGAAGTGCCAAAGGGTACCAAAACACAGAGTATAAAACTAGACTTCTAATTAAAAGTACAAAAAAACCATCCCACACTGTGGTTTGGTTTGCAAAGGGATCACCTCTGTCCTAAGAGTCATGAGGCATTGTAACCTGTCACCTGAATATTCCCCTATTAAGGGTCCAAGATTTGGAAATATTTTTTTTCATTTATATTTCTTGTTTTTACATTTCATACATCTCTTGGATTTACCAACTCAGTAAGACCTGTTCACTCCAGGGCTGAGAATGCCTTAATGCTCTGTAAATCACAGGCAACACAGAGTTCTTCCTTTTACACTACTTGGTGTAAAAGGAAGAAAATTACTTTAGCAGAACAAAAACAACAAAAGAAAAGCTAGCAAGAAGCTGACTAGTTCTAAGTACAGACATTTATCAGTTATTAGTCATTAGTCGAAACTGATAGTGATGGGAAGTCAAGCACAGTGCATCTCGTCATTGTTTTCAATGATGATAAAGTGCTGCCTGCTGCCAAGCAGCGCCTCAAAATGGAGAAGGATTCTTTACCTTGCTTCAGATGAGCAACTGGGTGCCTGCCAATTTTTTACATGAACAGTCATAAGCATGTTCCTGCACAGCAGGATGTGGTCAAACTATTCAAAGCTGTAAAACCAGGTTTGCTTGCCAGTTACGCTATTGCTTCAAGATCAGTGTACTAGAGGTAATACTTTGCCAGCCATGAAACCACTGCTATTCCTTAACAGCAAATTATATATATCTCTTTAATATTTAAAACTCGGTATAGAAATGACTGTTACCAGTTAAAAACCTCCCACATTTACAGAATTAGTTAGGACTGGAAACATATCAAACACACAATTTCCTAATCTCTTAATGAGCTTTAAAAAATCACTTCCTTCAAGCTGTACCAATTAAAAGGTCCCCTTTCTTGTCTAAACCAGAAGAAAAGTAATTGTAATGACTTACTCAAGTCTTTGGCTGCCAACCCTGTAATGATATTAACATTCCTGTCCACAAGGTGTGATGTGGCTGATAGGTTGCTGAGACACTGTACTGCATTGCCTCCTGCAGGAAATCACTTCTTTAGAGTATTTTATGAGGATCACACAATGTGACTATGCCATATGGAATCTCTACTAAGTGTCTGTCACTCACTGGATTACTCAAGCAAGAGAGATTTCTCAAGAAAGGTAAAACTGCATTATGATCACCTGGACAAACAATTTTTTTCCTTGAATGAGTTAAGACAAAACTGAATGTTACAGACAAGAAAATGTTGTTTTATTTCTTTCAGAGGATCAGCCATAAAACACACTGTAGATCCTCAGTATCACACAATATCTGTTCACTAACAAACATATCTTAGCAAATACAACCAAACTGTTGAGTTTGTTTTTTTAAGGGGGTTGATACAGAAGATGGATGTCAATGTTTAGCCATGCTTTAGTTGTTTGTTTATTATTCACTTGAAAATACATACTAAAAGTAGTATCAAATATTTGAGTTTATACCATTTCATTTGTTTTCACACATACAAAAAGTAGTTTGCATATTTGCTCAGCAATCTAGTGAAAGATCTGAGATTACATACACTTGCACAGCTCAATACAGTGAGAGAAGTGCCTCAATCTGCTTCCTAGTAAGAAGCAATGCTCACACTAGAAAACTCAAAAAATACACAGAGGTTCTTGGATGTTACAGCTAGAAAAAACATTTTTATGGCCTTTCCAAGACATGGACAGTGCTCTTCATTTTTTGAAGAATAAAAGAATTCAAATAAAATCTAAACAGAGGAGTCACAACAAGATAATCATTGCGTATGCTGCAACTGCAGTCCAACTAAATGCAGCTCAGTAGTACATCTACCAAAAAAAGCATGATGAAACTGAATTTAAAGGACTAGTTGGAAGTAATCTGTATTTACCTGGTCATAGGAAACGCATAGTTTAAAGAATGTCCATTCTCTGAAAATGTACTTTATTCCTCACTTGAAATCAAAGCAATGTGTTTAAGCTGTGAAAGTTTTCACATTATTGTTTCTTACACAGAAAAATCAGAAATCCCATGAGTTAACCCCCAAAAGCTAGACACTACATAGGCTTGCTGTGCTCAGTTGCCAAATGCCAGGCTATCATGAAGGAAATCACAGCAAAAAGCAATAGATGCAGCTTCACTAAACACAGTCAGCCCAGACTCTTGTTATTGTGTAGGTATTGCGTCTATCATATGGAACCAGCTCTGGTGGTCACTCAAATGACATTGCTGTCTCCAGCTCCACACAACAGCAGCCAGGAACAAAGCAACACCATGTCTCATGAAACATTCAACCTCCATTGCCCAGTGACCCCTGAACTTCACAAATGTATTTTCCAGAGGACAGACACAGTATGCTAATGGCTTACTCTATTCCTGCTTCTTCTCAACCTGCTCTCAATTCTCTCCTTCATATTTGATGTCACTTCCACAAAAAGAAAAAGATTTTAACTAGCATTGTTATGAATGCCTGAGGCAACCCCAGATCTAACTTCCAATAATTTGCATTTGTTATGCTAAGCATATACATCCCCTGAATTATATCTAGTCCCTTTGTGGTCTAATGTTGAATCCCTCTCCCATTGTTCTTGCTGTTAGCACTGTAATAACTACTGCTATTGCAATGTTAACAAAAGACTACTAATAATTCAAGTACGGTATGAATTCCCAAGGAATCATCAAGTGAGAAACACAGGTTGAAAAGGTAGCTTCAATTCCAAGGACCTATTTTCTAGATTCAACAGTAACAGCTGTAAAAGCATCACATATTTGAAAACACACGATGAATAGTTTTATTAACAATTAATTTAAAACAATGGTGCTATAAATGGCTAGTGGTATCATAGTACTACAGCCTAATACCAAATATTTACATCTTCATTTTGTGAGGATTTATTATTCTATTAATTTGTTTTTTCAGCTGCAGTATCTAGTTAACATTACCTGTGCTTTTTGCTGATATGGCTAAAGATGGCTTTGCTAGCGATGACACCTGAGCCATTACTATCCAAAATTATTATCTTTACTAATTTTCAAGCTGATTACTTGGAAAATATTACTCCAGAAACAGGCAGCTTAAAATCAATTAAATTAAAACGTGTATTAAAACGACTGACAATGAAATTCTTCTTTGACATTGATAGAAGTTTCATGGTCCAAGTATGCCTGAAAGTCCACTTCAGCAAAGAACCAAAACTGAAATAATAGTTGCTGAAAGCTTTCCTGTTACAAGATGCTCACTTTTCGAATGCCCTGTGCAAGAAGAAAGAGCATAAACTTTTGGAAGGGCTTTTGGACGATTCCCAGTAGCTGTGCTGGGAAACATCCCAGCAATATTATTATGAAAAGAAAAAAATAGACTCAGAAAGTAAAATGCCACCAATAATACTTTAAGATTTTTTGCAATACATACTCTTGACAGACACAAAAAATATTCTAAGTACTAGGCAGATGGGGCTTTCAAGGTTAAAGTAGGAGAGAATGTAAAAAATGAGTGAAAAACCATGAAAATTACAGTGTTTGTAGAGGGAGAACTTTTATCACAGGACTTCTCAATAGAATGTAAATTCAATTAACATTATTGATATCATTAAAGATCACGAACCTGACTTTAAATTAGTTACATATGGGCCAACTTTGGTTACTTACATTAAAAATCAAAATTTTCAATATTGGAAGAGTTAGATTAAATTTGTTGCCTGGCATAAGGGGCTTCACACAGTCTAAAATCTTTTCTCAGGAGATATATTCCCTACTTGGTCTGTTCCTCGTTACAACTCTTTATTGAGTTAAAAATGCATTAAAAATGGTCGGTAAAAAACTAAACTCAAACCAAAGTAATGACAAAAACTCTTCCATGAGATGAAAAGTGCAAGGAAACTCTCTTTATGATGAAGAGAATGAAGACAATTACTGTTCTGTCAAAATAGGAAATTGCAGGCAACGAGTGATCTGAGCAGAAGAAAGAACCCAGATTCTTTCAAGTCACGTAGTAGATGGGTAAGACTTTGAGAGTCAAGGACCACATGCTGATTTTTATCTCCTGCATGTAAGGCAACAAAGGGAGGAATTGCTTGCATTGTTGCATGTGGTACTGTTACCTTCCTTTAATGTATATTTTTGCTACTTACAAACCTTTATAAATCCTTCTGTCCCAGTCAACTGTCATCCAATGTATTTCACCAATACAACACACTTCAGAACTAAGCCCTAAATAGCTTTTTAGATTGGTCAACTCACTGAAAACCATTTTGTTTTAGAAAGAAGACAGAGAGTAATGAAGTGCAAAAAAATGCAAACATAACTTTTCTCAGGAAACACAGTGATGCCATTTTAATGGACACTACTACCATGATGAAAAAGTTGATTAGTAATCAGACATTTACTACAAGGGCTCTCATTTGAGATTTTCAAGAGAGAAAAGTAAACAAAATAGCTTTCTTCCCCAAAAGTAAACCAACCTCTGCCCCCTCCAAGAAAAAAAAAACAACAAAAGAAGAAATTTTCTACTGAGTGATAATATACTTGTAGAGACTTACTTGAGATAAAGCAGCATCCCGTTGCTCTATTACTGCATTCATTTCCTCAGCTATTATTTTCTTTTTACGTTCTTTGGTCCTGTGTATTCGGTTCAGAATTATAGCTCCATTCTTCAGTATATCTATCCCTGTGTCTGCATTGTTTATTCTGTTCAGTAATTCCTGTAATGTCTACCAACAGCATTATATGTTAGTCAGACATGAAGTTTTAATATATTTTATTTAATATAGGGTTTTAATTAATAGGCACATGTGAATTGTAAATTGACTGAGTGAAGTTATTGAATTTTCATATTGCAGCAAAGATGTACATTATTAGTGTGTCAATTCTTCTTTTTCCCACATCTTAGTTCTTGAAACCCACTCAATTGAACTTAAGCCTCTAAGATATAAGACTGACATCAAGAAATCTCCTCAGAGAATGGCTTACCATGTCATTTTCTTCAGGGTTAATATTTTCTAGCCTAGAAAAAAGGGACACAGAAAGCCTGATCAGTAGCATTTCCTTAGTGCAGCAAAATGAGTTCGCTTTTTAAATCTTTAGAACCTCAAGTAATTTCATTCTACTAGTCTTTAGAGTCAACCATGACACTGAACATATTAAAGTGCCACCTGCTCGACTCCATCTTTCAATAATGCTCCATATCTTCAGCACTGACTTCAGACTGTTAAGTTATTAATGTTTACTGCTATATATGACTACAAGGATCAATTGTTCATATGTGCTTAGATGAAAAAAGTTCCCCAGTGATAGAAATGACTGATGCTTTTATTTTATTTATTTCTGGGCTTACAACTTTTACATGCTGGGTTTTTTTTTTTGTTTTGTTTTTATTGCACCCCAAATGAAACAGAATATGGCTTTTGTTGATAGGGTTTTTTTTTTTTTTCATTTTTAAGGAATTCTTTTTCCACCCCTTTCTTCCAAAATGAGGGAAAAATCCCAAACCAGTTGAAGTAACTTTAAAAATATTTTGATTTTATATCTTGCATAAAATAGGAAGCTAAGCAAATTCTCTGCAAGGCCCCTATTTAATTCTGGAACAAACCTGCCTGCACTTTCCTCCCTTTCTATTTCAACAGAACATATATTGACCTGTCAAATACAAAGATGATACGAGGAATTTAGTCATACAGCATTGAATACTGGCTGTGTAAAAGTAGTAAGTGATAGCACAAAAATCTAATAAATGGGATAGTACACATTTTATTTTATCTAAGGTTAGTTAAATGGACAGAGATCTTTCTTCTAGAAAAATGAGCATATTGAAGTTACCTTACCACTCAACTGCTACTTACTTAATGGTGACTTCTACTAAAAGTAGCCTATGATATTTTAAGACAGATATAGTACTATCAAACATCTACACAGCAACACTTCAGCAGTGCTGTGACAGGCACTGCTCCAAAGCCATGATTTCAGCTAAAACACATTATAGAACACTTGACGACAAGCTACCACATTTTCAATTAGTTTTTGCAGATAACAGTACGTAAGACATAGTAAATCAACAAGTATAAAAAATTTTAAATTAAAAAGAAATATTTCAGAATATACTATCAGCGTATATTTCAGAATATACTATCACTGTTATATTTACATGGCATTCAGAAGCAGTAACTACTCCAACATATTCAGTCAGCATCAGAACTAAACAAAATAAAGTAAAAGCTAACCTTTGCTGGGTTTGACTTTATTCATAAAGTAACACAAATAATAAAATAACAAACATAGTATTAATTATTATATTATTATAATAAATTCTCATAGCTGGATCCTTGGCCCAGCTTTAAGGTCCTACTTTAAGATCCTGTTTAAGATCCTGCTTTAGGTTTTTACATTGTTCTAAGTACCACTTCATGCGGGACTTAAAAATGGATCTCCAGCTAGTTTGTATTCACAATGAAAAGAATAGTATTTGTCAAAGTAAATTGGCAGGACTGACCCAGCTCCTCCAGAGGACTTCTACACTGCTAAAAGTGTGGGTCAACAAAGCTACCCAGCCAACCAACAGGCTGGGTAAGCAAGATACCTTAGGGAGAAATGGGAGTGGAAAAAAGAACATGAACTTCTGCCATAAGCATACCTTCAGCATATAACTGCCACAAGGGATCTATCTGTAGGTATACAAACATCTCCTTAGGTGACAATATTTTTAAAAAGTAGCATCCAGAGCTGTGTAATTGCCCTGGTAACTCTCCCTGTGCTGTGCATAGACAATGAAAGAAAGCATTTTGATTTTAAACAGCAGTAATCAAGGATTCCTCCTCTCCCACTTCTAAACACATTCTGATAACATAACCCCTAGAGCCAACAGGCCTGAAAGACTTTTAGTTGTTACAGTTAAATAATGACAATAGAACTGCTCCAGCTGCTAATTTAAAGAAAGAATTAAAGCGTTTGATAAAGGTTGGCAGGCTGTTCAATATTGCACTCTTGTAAAGTTCTCTGATTGGAGTAAGTCCAAAGCAGATGGGAAGAGTGACTTGTGCTCTAAAACTTGATGAGTGTGGCACAAGTAGCCAATGTTCTTTATAAAAACCCCAAATCTCTATGTGCTCCACATCTCAGACAGGGAACTTGACCTTTTGAAGAACCACCATAAGGAAGGAAGAAACTATCAAGGGTGGTAGTTAGAAAAGAAAGCTGATGTTCTCCACAGGGAAATCTCTTAAATCAGTTCTGAGACTGTGAATGGCATCGGGGTATCAGACCTCTCTATAAAGCATGGGAAAGAACACCCAAGTGGATGACAGCTAGTACAACTGCTGTTCTCTAAATGATAGCAATAAAATGTAATAGCTTGGTTTCAAACTACCAGTCAAGGGAGTTACTGATTCTCCTGGGAACAAGTACTACTTTGGCATTACCAGTGTTTCCAGTGCCTTCTGCAATGACATGTTTTTGAGGAAGGTACTATGCATGTTCTCTGAGAAATGGAGATTCTTCTCTTTTCTCATACTTTTGCACAGAACTAAGTCAGTTTACAAGAACATGAGTGAAGCAGACAGAAGGGGTTGAAGGGAAAACAAGTGAAGGTGTTCTGAGGGATTCATGTGTGTCAAGAACTGCCACTCATATGTCTGTGGTTTCCACTGCAGAGAAAGCAGCAATATGCCAGAAACCCGAGTCATTGACCAAGTTTGTTGACCAGAATAATTAATTTTCTGCATTACTTGATAGCTTTAAGATCAAAGATCTTGAGTTTATGTTAGCTGTTTATATACAGGATCATGTGATGTTTGAAGCCATACAAAACTTTCTTTACTCTTGGAACATACAAGACTACTCTATTAACTTGTAAATTCTACAGAGTAATGGTGGACAAACTATGTGCGGATTATTGAAATTAATTTAGATAATATTGTCTGGCCTGAACTATAACAATACTCAAAAGAAGATGACTGGTTTTCTGCCTGAAAGAGGAGTGTTCTTAGTAGAATCAATTAATTAAAACATCATTGCCTGTCATTTAGTAAACTAATAACTGCACCTTTCAATCTCCTGCCATGGAAAGCTTGTTTCTTTGTACTTCTCCTGGTAGAAAAGTAAGAGAAATTTCTCAGCCACTCTAGTCTTTGTGGGACTAACAAAGATGATCACCAAGATCATCACAAATCAGATGGCCAAGGATTGTATGGAGAAGCAAACTGTAGCTTCAAAGCTACCTATATCCCAAGGGAGAAAGAAACCACTCTATAATTTTCCCCTGACTTAGTTCTGTTTAACATATGATTGCCTATTTCTGTTGAGTTAAAATGGCATACATAAAAATCTATGAACTACTAATTGTACCCTTATTACCTTATAAACTTCTCCTACACTAAAGATAGGGAAAAAACCCATATATTTTTACTGTGTCACCTGTATAATTAGTAGAAATTTTGCTGAAGGAATTGTCTAGTGGGCTTAAAGGCTTGATTGATTTCCTATATGTTGCGTCTTTTGACTGACATTCTGGTACTCTGTGTCAAAAGATCCCTATAAAATGCCACATTCATCTTATTTCTCCCTCAATAAATCAATACTGAAGCTTTAGATTATATTTTTAATTTTTGTGATCAAAATTATTCACCTTCTCTCAGTCTCCAGAGAAAAATAGGGTTTTATAAAACAGCAAACAAATTAACCAATAACACAGTAAGACTAGCCCCAGTCTATTTCATTGCACGGATAATAATGTCTTAAGTTTTTTCCTATAACCACTGTTGAGCAGCTTATGACTGTCACAGAGTGACACAACAGCCTTTTTACATGGTGCAGGAAATGTATACTTACTCTTTGAGAGACTCTTCTAAACGCTGCACTCGCAGAAATGCTTCATCTCTCTCTTCATTGGCTAACCTAAGCCTTGCCATGACAGCCTCATCACGTTCCCGTTGAGCGGAATAAACTTCTTCCACCAGAGCTGCAAAAGTGTGTTCAACAAACAAGTTTGACAGGGAAAAGCACTATTAGATGCACTTATGTTGGCCTTTGCCACCCCCTCCTAAAATCAACACCTCTCCAATGACCTTGGATTATTCTGCATAAAGTCTATATTGCTTCTTAGACACAACACTAAATTGCTGTTAATTGTCACACTCAATACTTTAAGGTATTAAATAAAGCTATGTGTTTTCAAATTCACCCCTATAAAATCTAACAGTGAAAGAAAGTGATTTGCTGTGCGTTCTGAATACTCACTTAATGGAAAAGTAATTCTTAAAGCTCAGAATCATATAAGACACTAGCAAGTTTCTTCTAGGACACAGAGTGAAAAGTAATCACACATTAAAACTATTACCATCAGACCGCTTCCTATCAGGGTGGCACAGTGATATTAAAAATTCTAATATTTTTATAGTCTGTCTCTGGTATCACAAGAGTGGCACAGCTGGCATCTCTCCTTCTCTGCCAAGCCTTTACTTTATTGTGTAATATACTGTTATATTATCTGTTACAGCATACATGGACCTTAGAGCATTAGGTACCAATAAACTAAGATTTACTGTCTATCCTTAGGAGCAAACTAACACCTTCAAGTCATTCCTCATCCTGAGCTTACATTTTCTCCCTGCCTCTCCCCTGTCAATATGTCTAACACCATCTCTGGCACACTGCCAGAATCCTTACCCCGACCCTGCCTCCACTAAAATCTTTATTCATACTTTCATCATTTCCCTCTGCAATACTGCAAATCTCTCCTCACAGTCATCATAAAACCATGCATTCAAAATGTCTAGGGACTTTCAGGATGCTGTAAGACTGCTGTCACTCCAAGACAGAGTTCTATATTCTCTCTCACTGGAACCTCAAAAAACTCAACTGAGATCTATATGTTCCTGAATTCTCCATTCTCCTTGGCCCTTTTAGTCTGTCAAACTGGGGCATAGCCATAGTCTCCTAACATAGTGTTTTTCAAATTTTGATGTTTCTTTCTCAAGAACTTTCTCTACTAAGGCATTGCTGCTGGGTTTCCTTACTCCCTTCAGAACGATCTGCTCCTCCCTCAACCAGTGCTTAAGTCATTACGATCTCAAAGAAAGTCTTCCTCCCTCTTTACTTCCTCCCTTCTACCAAAAGTCTAGAGCTTTTGTCTCTCCATTCTTACCTAAATTGAGATCAACCTTTTGGCCTTTATTTGTTATTTCACTCTTACTTCACCTCTGTACTTATTGCACAAAAAACTTCATAGCGGAATATATAATGAAACATTATATTTGTCTTCACAGAATGAAACAATAGAAACACAGTAGCACATTTTTGTAGCAACTATATTACTGGCACAAAATACATTTTATCAGTACCAAGAAAAAAGGAACCTTCTTGTCCTCAAGCTGGGGAGAAGACTGTCACTGAGGAGTAAGGAAGCGTTTTCTGCAGGCCTAGTAAAACGTTGCAGGCTAACAGCCCATTACACAAAATCAGATAGGGAAAGGATAAATGTTAATTGTGAAAGTGCAGTCCTTCCCCCTCAGAGGAGCCACAAGCCTAGTCATCAGGTCAGAGCTGTAACAGTTATGTCCCAACAACAACACCAAAAGAAATTAAGCACTGGAAGCCATGATTTTGAAATGTATGCAAAAATTAACAAACACTGATTAATTCCTCTTTAATCCAGAAGAAGGGTGTTTTTTTCCTTGAAGGTCTATTTCCCCTGTTTGCAACAAGAAAACTTTGCTTGATGTGGAATGGAAAAACTAAGGACTAAGGCAGCTGTAACACTGCGTTTACACTGGCTGGTATCCAGCAATAAGTTTACAGCACTTGCAGAGAATGCATCTGATATCTGCAAAGGTAGGTGGCTCAGCAAGGACAAGAAAAAACCATAGGAGGTAACCTAGGCTGTGCATTTCAGCTCACCAGAATTCAATTGCTGAGATCTGTGATGGCAGGGAAACTAGTGCCAGAGCAATGACTGCCTGGGTAAACTACAGTGCAACTCCTATGTCCTGACTGGATCTGGAATACACAGGCAGCTTGATTCTCTATGGTAATTATTACCTATCAGTACCTAAATATATTTGTTTGCTACGGCTTCTCCAGTAAATTACGTCAGTGTATCTACTAGCATCATAAACAGAGACACTTCACAGAGAATCCTTTCCATAAAGCTGCAAGTGGAAACACTACACAATTTTCACCTTGAAAACAACTGCTGCAATGAACTGAAAGTTGTCTAAAATAACTGAAGATTTGGCACTTATTACTATTCTGAGGTTAATTATTTTCCAGTTTAGCTAACTTCTTTCTGGCCTGTTCAAGTGCACCACTTCTGTCAGACCTTAGAACACCCTCACCTCAGCATGAAACCCCACAGTTTGTTGACTCCTGCAATGGATTTTGAATGTACACGTACACATAGAGCGACTGTCTTTTGGCATATCTCAGTCCCTCTCTGCATAAATACGGCCAGTGGTAACAATGACTATACAGGCTTTTAAAAAACAGATTTTTTTCTTCTTTGTCATTAAACCAAAGCAATGCACATGTAACAGTATGAAAGCATTCAGAAAAATATATTTTTCAAGTTATTTAAGCATCCTGCTTATCTGAAATCTTACCACCCCTGACAGCAGCTCAGATGCTAATTGCCTTTGAACAGTGAACCCTTCCCCCACCCAAAAGTCTATTACAAAACACTGTCTTTTAACCAGCAGCTATGAAAAGTACTTTATTGAGCAATTCTTTCTTGTTGTTTTCTTATCCTTCCATTAAAGTAAAGCATTGGTGTAAATATCCCACAGACCAGATCCACAAACTGCATTAAAAAATTCTATATAATTAATGTAAATTCTATATTATATATATATATATATATATATATATATATATATATATATGAAATTCATGTCACTTCTATGTCATTCTACATCAATTAAAAGTGTCTGGTTTTTAGTTCTGTTTCTTAAAAGTAATATTGCAAGTTTAATTCTAAAAAAGATTAGGGAAAATGTAGAAAACCATGTAAGATGCTTGCATAGTAATCTAAGTTTTTTAAAAAAAAAAGATACTTAGATACATGGCATATTAATACAACATAGCAATACTGACACTTCCAAAAGAAGTTATTTATTTAAAAATGCCAAAGACCTCATCTAGCTCATTTTAATGGTCTGTGAATGACTAAGTCACCTGATCACCAGCCAAAGCTGAATTTAGGTTTGATGTTTTTGTTACCCAGTGGCTGTACACTTCTGACTCCTATTTAACATTTTTTTAATTCCTTTTTTCCTACTCTAGGGAATATTATGGCAGTCACACGATTGCAGGTAGTCTGAACATTCCCCATTCACACTGAGCTATGGATGAGCCACCAAGTAGAAGTTCAGGACTGTAAGGACCACAGCATGCTTGAAATAAGTGAAATGCATACACATTTAGGTCTCAATGCAGCAGCAAAGCAAAACATTTTGTGCCATATCTAGGAAAACAAGTGATGTTCAAGCTGCCCAGTTAGAGTCTATGAAAGAGTGACATGACATTCCTTCATATTAGAAAGAGCAAAAATTATCCAGATTATCATCCCTATGCTTCTTTAAAATGTGAGGTGAAAAATGATTAATACCAAGTCACCCTTCTAAATTCCATTCAAGATATGACAAATCCAGCAAAATTCTAACTCCATACTGCTACACTGACTAGGTGCCTGATCCAAAGAAAAAACAGATCCAGCTACTTTTTCACCAACTGCTCTGGTCACCATTACAAGGTTTTCCTTGGAGACCTTCTAGTGGCATACCAACCACCCCTATCCTTTCCATCTTGAAGCCTGACCAAGAAGAAACACAAATTTGTACAGAATTCATATTTCAGGTAAGAAAATGACACAGAGAAATGCAATATGAATAGTCCAGTATTAAGCTAAAATGAATTGTGTCATTTACTAAGATATATATTTATATATATATGTATAAGAGAATTCAAGAGTTAAAATATTTAAATCCCAGAGAACTGAATTAAGAAAAAAGGATTATTTTCCCATGCTTGCAAATATTGTAGCATATAAAAGTACAGCACTTTTAGTTTAGTTGTATAAACTTTATTTTTAAAATATTTTAATAACATCTTTCTCCTTGTTACTAAACCCTCTGCATACTCTAAAAGAGCTCTTTATTTTAAAAGAATCATTATGCTAAACTCATCAATTCTAAAACATTTTTAGTTTTTAGTAAAGAAAACAATTGTAAACAGAGAGCTTTTGTAAGGTAGATAGCTATTACAAAGTTCACTTAGAAAATCAATATAGCATTTTAGCTGGAATTTGCTCATTAAACACCCACAGCTCTAATGCAAATTATGATGGAATGAATAAAGCAAATACATATGCTTCTTTCTTTTTATTAAATGTAAAATCTACTGTTAATTGCATCTGGTATGTCATATAAACTTTTCTCCTTAACTATTAAATGGAAGCTTTTACAAAAGTCATTAGAGATTCTCTTTCTTTGACTTGTATAAATTTCAATATTTGTTCAGTAAAGGTTCACAGCAGTTAAATTACATTAACAAATATTATTAGCTACTATGTAAGCCAACTAAGTAAAATACTTATATTGCAGGTAAAACAAATCAATGGGTGTTTACAATAATATTTGGATATGTCCATTTTTAAACAAGCTTATCAAATATCATGTAATTCTTAGTCAAATGAGAGAGACTCAAAGTAGATTTTTTTATCCCAAATACTCAAATTTGTTTAGTAAGCTAATTGTTTTCTAATATGGGCAAAAGTAAATATGAAGAAGATGAACCATACCAAGTATGAGTTTACTGAGTCAAAGCAGTGTACATATTTTCTTAGTTGAACCTGATTCTTTTGGCAAACTTATCTCCTATACTTTTTAAACCACCTTTAAAACAGCAGTACTGAGAAGGTGTACTGGAAATCATTCTAGTTTAAACAGTGTTTCTTGATTTTCCAAACATGGAACTTTGGGGGAAGCAAAGAAAGCACAAGTCCCAGGATAAAAGTCTGTTTGCTTATTTCCTAGAGGTCATCTGCATAAATAAAATAAACTGAGTAAGAGAGGCAAAAGAGGAAAATGTTGGGACTAAAAACAGAAATCACTATTTATGGCAGCAGAAATCACTTTTTAAAATTACTCATAAAAAAGTAAAACTAGAATACAGGCCAAGTCTTCGAAAGAAAATATGAGATCACTACACACAGCACTACTGTATTTCAGAAGATACAGTAAATATTATTACACTACAATAACTGGTTTTCAATATAAGTAAGTTTTACATATATATTAAATTTTATTTGACTGTATGGATATATGCTTGTTCTCCTTGCAGAAATACAAACCTGTATGTATTTTTCATCCACTCAAATTAGAAATCAAAATCCTCTGAGATTTCCTTCTATTAAATTTAATGACTGTGCTCACAACTCCTAAATAAGTCAATCTTATCATAGCCAAATAAAGCAAAAAACCCCTGCATTGCCATGAAAGCCTTTAATATGTGTCATTAATTGGTCTCTGCTTATACATGTTACAAAATGCAGATAATCCCCAGAAATGTTCAAATTCTAAAGCACTTACAAAGTTCTTATTCAGGTTAATGGCAAACTATCAGGAGCTCCAGGGCTCACTGTCAACTTAAAAATAGTGTTGACATGTTCTATTACGAAACGGACAACTTAAGTTTCCAGCTTTTTTTGAAAGCTACCATTCATTTACTTTCAGTTATGACGTACAACTGAAAAACTAAAAGTAAAATAGTGATAAGAAGATCATAGGAAAAATACTTAAGTGTTTTCACCAGTCTGTACCAGGAGTTATAGACTAAAAGTAATTTACACCTAAATGTGACTTTATAGATAAAGCAATCTGAACAAACACTGATAGAACACACTGACTTCTTTATTGCTTTGTGTTTGTTGTATGTATTTAGTGCATAGCATTCATCTGCTCATACATTTCCAATGCTATAAAAAGAGTGTTCTTAATAAAAGGCCAAAGTTGTTTAGTGGCAGCTCTGCATAGGGTTTTCTTTATGTACTCAGATCACAATTCAATTAAAAAAAAAAATAAAGTGGAAAAGAATAGGAGAGAGTATTATACACAGACCCCAAGGCAGTTCTTGTGAAAGCCAATCCCTGTACAAAACTTAAGCCTCTGCCTCTAACACACTAAACACAGCTGACTTCAAAATTCAAACCATAATGCTGTTAAACTTTTTTCTTCAGTGGGTAATTGCTGATGCCTGAATATTTACTTTTAGGGGGAAAATATAAACATTGCATTAAAGTTTGCAAGTTATAATTTGTCACATTAAAGGAAAGTTTTGTAACACCCCAAGAAGTAGATCATTTGCAGACCTTTTTATTCCTGAATAAAACCCAATTCTTTATGCTCACCTAGCACTTTTGTGGAAGAAAGGACAGACTAGTCATAAAAAATGCAGAAGAAACTGGCTTGCTTTTTACATACAATTTCCACAGATAAACAGCTTAGTAATTGACATTTCAATCTATGCCAACTCATCATATATTGTACTTCAAAGAGCTGTATGCAACTTTTTGACAACCAATAATTCTGACAATCTGAAGGTAAAATCACATAATTTCAAATTAAGCTGTTAAAAATTAAGCCAAGAATTTCCCAGTCACGATGCCCCCACCTTGTGGTTTTTTCTGTTCTTTAGATGGATTGTCTGCCTTCCCATACAGAGGATTCAAATCATGCAGCTATTTTCAAAAATGTGTTATTTATCAGGAAATATTTTGAAAATATATTCAGGAAATAGTATTCATAATGAAGCATTTAATAGGAAAAACCCCTAAGAGTTATACGGACTAATTATGTAAATAAATTATGCACAGAAAACTGGTTTAGGGAAGTATATGCATTACGTTCTTAAACTGTAAAATATCATCCATATTTAGGTTTATAAACATGAGAGTTGGGAACTACTGAGTTCTCTTGGCTAAAGCCCAATATTGGCCTTATTTCAGTTTAATTGGAAGAGGATCTTGAATTCATCTTCTCCATGAGATATCAGGAACCTGGATTTCTGTTTGTACCAAAGGTTAATAAGAAATGTGTCTGCAAAAGTCAAACAGCATTAAATACCAAAAACTGATTATTATTCTGCAGGAGTTGTTCTGTCATTCATAATCTCTCCATGCTCCAACCTTCCACAGCTAATCTTTAATGGATGACATGCAGGAAAGAAAAATAACATCTAAAAAGGGACTCTAAAGTGAGCTTTGAAGAAATGGAAAATACTTTTCTTCTGTGCTGAAAGTTATTGCCACCCAAAGTTTATTACTGGCAAGATTACTTATTTCCTCTCACTTTATGGATATTAAATCAAATTAACTCTAAGCTAACAGCCACTTGGATATTTGTTTTTACTTTTGCTATTAAATCCATTGCATATGCACATTCAGTAATTATTTTTCAAGTTAATTTAGAAAACTTCAAATAATGTTCATGAATATTTCCACACCATATTCAAGAATTCCAAAATACCACAAATGTATATTCACAACATTTTCATAAAAACAGACCCGAAATAGGGACTTCATTGTAGGTATACTGCCCTAGTTTCCAAGAGACTGAAAGTTGTATGATATATACCACCATGTCAGAAGCACTGCTTTCCTCTTTTTCCACACTGTATTTCCTATCATTACCTTGGTGTTTCAGAGAGCATCTACAGTTCTCAGGTAATAAAAATGGTGTGAAACCCCTAACAGAGCTGGACTCAACCTTGCTGAGCTGATGTTGATTCAAGAAAGTATTAAATTTTGGTAACATTATTATTAAGATACTGGCATAAAAAAAACCCAACTCATGGAACAGCTGTTGCTACAGAAAGGTTTAAGCATAAGTATTTTTATTTTATTTTTGTTCGGAATTATTCTTAGTCTCAATATATACTCTGAGAGCAACAAAAATATTCCAAGAGCTGCGCTTCTGATGTCAACTATCTTATCTTGCTGCAGTAATGGCTTTGATATTTTTTCCAGTCTATTACCACTATGCTCTATAACTCTCCCTTACACTCTACCAGCTCCTTCCTCTATAAGTTCACATATATATCCCCTGCTTAATACTTCCATTAGGAAAAAATTAAGTCACTTACTACATCCATCCAAAGTGAGATCTGATCTTTCAGCTCGGTTTTTGAAGACTTACTCCCTTGCAATGCCTCCATCTTGACTTTCAGTCTGTCCTCAGAAGATGTATGCCCCTTCCCCTTTCCACTCCCACAGGTGACACCCATTCCCTTTTCTGTTCAACATATGAAAGTTCTGCACACCCAAATTTCAGATCTGGCTATTCTTCATTCCCGCTTCCTATGTGGCGTTCCCTTTTTTGCTTACGCTATCCTGGTGTCTGTTCTTTTATGATGTGTGCTTCCCTGGCTTTTCCAGATGTTGCCTCCACCTCTGTTCTTCTTCATGAGAGGGAGTGAAACTAACAGTAGCTTCTGACATTGGGTCAGAATGACACAAAATCCAACAGAAGAATAATGAATAAGCTACAGGAACCTGTGGTTACTATGTCCACCAGAAACAACAGTCTCTAATGACTAAAAGTCTGAAATCAAAACTTTAAATTCTCTAATTTTCTTTAGCCATAACTAGCTGACATAAAGATAGGGATCCAAGGAAGTTTAAAAATATGTTTTCAAGGCTAGCTAACAAAATTTAAAAATGAAAACATTCTGCAAATAAGTTGTTTACTTCATACAGTATAATACTTTTCTTCCATCATGTATATCTTCTGCTTTAATTCTACTTTTTCTTCTTTTCTCATCAAGCATTGCACAAATTTACCCTTTTTTCTTTAATTTTTCTTTGAACAATTTAAAAATCACAAAATGACAATCTTTGGATTATTTGTTTCTGTAGACTGTTGTAGCTTCATTTCAAAATGCCCTTTGTCTTCACTTTTCAATTCTTTCCATAAGGTAAAACCTATCAATTAGAGGGTTACCTTTCAAAACAGAATTCTAATATTCCTCAAAGTAGATAACACTTTTATGGTGTACCATTCTTATGTTCTTTACAATATAATTTTGTGGAGTCACTTATCATAAAGTCAGTACTAAGTAATAATAAAAATGCAAACACCCATATTTACAAGCTTCACTATACCATGTGTTACACACTGCAGTAATTAAACATTAACTAGTAACCTGAAATCGCAGCAGCATGTGTTCTCCCTTCCTCAAAGAACTTAATGCAGGGGGATAAGTTTTTCCTTGAACACACCGTCTGTTCTTTATTAGGTTCTGCTTGTCCATTAGAACTCTCCCCAAGGCTTTTATGAGAGAGACACACACAGGCTTCCACAAATCCAGTCTGGTTCACATAATTCCAGATTTTAAACCATTTATCCAAATTTGGTAACATTCTTAGAACTGTAAGACAGGAAGCAAAAAAAGTGTGAAGTATTAACAATGCTTCCTTTTGGCAAACAGTTTAAGTAGTAAGGAGCCTCTTGCCCTCTCTCTTCAGCATTTAAAGGATTTTATACTTCCTGTACTCATAAAAGGAGAAAAAAAGGTTATTTTTTTAAAGGTCATTGTTATTTCACTATGTAGCTGTCTTTAAAATTTGGTTTATTCTTCCTTTAAAAACAGAATAAGCATGTTAAATTATTATTTCCATATTCATGGCACTCTGTTTTGAAGAAAAAAATGTACTTAGGACATCAATAGAAAGTTTAAGCAGTAGTGTACGAAAACAACAATTTCCTAACAAGTATTTCAACCATATCCATAAAAATGAAACTATCTGTGTTTTTGACACACCTTTCTTTCCAGGTTTTAATGAGCAATGAACACCTCTACCAAAGAGAACCATGAACAGAGGTAAAAACACTGGGCAAATATCCAGGAACAAACACAAAACTTCATATTCAAGCCAAACAATCTGTGTTAGCTTTCGGCTGGTGAATATAACAATGACACATGCATAGTGCAGATTCTTCTTTTGTGTGAAAATAAAGCAAGCAGTTATGTGAAATTAAATAGGAGTAAAAATTATGCCTGTATTTATTTTTTTCCTAAGATGTTGATTAGATTTGACTTTCCCTTCTCCCACCAAGAAAATCTAGGAACTCTCTTTTCCATCTATAATATTCACACTATACCATATTCTCAGAAGTTTGTTATTAAGTGGAATGTCAGCCATCTGTTTTTCAGCTAGAGAGTTTATTATCTGCTCCATTTTCCTGAAGACAGTTACTCCTCCCTTTAGTACAAATATTTTGGGGAACAGCTATTAGTACTATTAATACTCTATGAAGTGTGTGTGACCTATGAGGAAACAATTTTACCAAGCTAACACTTTCTTTCTGAACAAAAGATTCAATGAATTTATAAAAGCACTCCCATTAATGTTTTTTAAACATCTTCATGAAAACCTGAGATTATTTTTCATCTAGGGGTACACTGTATACACAGTCACTTTTCAATAATAAGAATGCCCAGCTTTATTACATTAGCAGTTTCTACAAGCACAGAATACAAACTGTCTCCATGCTTGTATGTCTATCTAAAGAACAATTAACAACAAATATAAGCACATGTTCACTTTCAGATATAAACTTAAAAACCTTTCCTTCTGAGAATTCATATAAACTTCATTCACTGGATATATGGCATCATCTGACAAAAATTCATTTTAACTACCAAAAGAGCAGATTTTTCAAGAACAGCACAGGTCCCTGGTTGAGGTGAATGTGAGACTATCTCCAAACACGGAGAGGGGGTAGTACTGCTCTGAACCAGCTAAAACAATAAGTGGTATTTGAACTGCTGGTTGAAAGGTAGAGGCACTGGTAATCATTATTTCCCCTTGTTTGTTCAGGACCTTCCAACAAAACAAACAACCTTTTTGTGATTGGATTGACATGGTGTTAACAATGCATTTAATGCCCAAATCAGTATGAATACAGGTAAAGCTCCTACTAATACCAGTACCAGGATGTTAAAGCCATCTATTTTCTAAGCAACTCTAAACAGCCACACATAAAAAAAAAGTCAAATCTTCCCTCCTTTAGCAAATAAAGCTAACATTCACTAGGCCACGTCATATAGCAACCACGAGTACTGTATGAGCTATACAGCCATCTGTTAAACGCTTGCCTACTGTACCTGCAATCCTTTCTGCAATCTTAGCTTCTGTAGCTCTGTCTTGCAATTCTAAGTCCAGTTTTATTGTCTTCAACTCCTTGTCCTTTTCAGCCAACTTATCTTGAAGCTGAATTGAGCAAGTGGACAGTAAGATTCTTATCTGGTTGAAACTGTCAACAAGCAATTCAACCACAATAAAATAGCAAACAATGATTTCTCACCCCCAAAATACAAAGTGTTAAACCAGAAGTTCAATTTATTATATTTACTTGTTTAAAGAACAAATGTTAAGAATATGATTTTTAACATCTGGGATATCTTGCTCCATGAGACAAGCAGCAGTGCACATGCCATTGTTTTTATTTGTGATTCTCTTCCTCAGGTATCACCAGCTGTAGTCCTTCTTGCTGAGGAAGTTCAGAATTGCATGGAATATAATGTAGGTTGTTGCCTACATTAATAGCCTGTTTCCTACCAAGATACAGACATCACAGTCTGAGAAGACTGGTGTAAATGTATACTTTTCATATTCTTCATCCGATGGAAGATTGGTATTCTTTCACACATCAAGGCCTTTCTTTTAAAGGGTATTTACTAAATCTGTTCTTGGACAGATATCTGAACTTGAATATTCAATGACACTTCATGGAACAACTAGAGACTGTTAGATTTGTTTAGGCACATGCAACCACAGCTAACACTTAAAGCAATGCAGTGTTCAAGGAAGATGGAATTTTCTCCCCTTCAATAAAGCTGAGCTATCAGGGCGCATTAGTTGGATTCTACCCATGAAATCCTGGTCTAGTCTTTGGTCTTCATTGGTTTTCATCTAGGGTGCAAGAATCTATGTCATTGATCAAAAAAGTCAGAGAGTAGGTTGGAGGGTTTTTTTTTAATTCCAGAGAAATAGTTGTTAAGCAAATACTAAAAATCCAAAATTACAGGAAACTAGTGATTGGTGCACTAAAATAAATAACAAAACTAAATCAGGCACAGTTTAAAATGTATGTTTTGCAAGGCAATTATAAAAAAGCAAACATTCGTATCTTGAATATCTTAATTGTACCTTTTTATTTTTGGCCCTCAGAGTGTCCAATTCTTTTAAAAGGAATGCAGTTTCTGTTCTTCCACCTAAATCTTCAGCATCATTCCATGAGGATATAAATTCAGGGAGCATCCTGCTATCCTTTCTTTCTACACTGCTGCATTTTTGAAGGGGAAAAAACAAGAAATGAAAAATAATTAAAAAACCAGTTGTTATTCCACCCCTCTGAAACAAAATGCAGAGAAATAAATTATCAAAACTTGTTAACAAACTTGTTAACCATTACAAATGTATTAAATAGTCAGAAAAAATGGATGCCCTTCTGCCACTTCTTAAAGCTGTAATTCTGAAAAGAATCTGCAAATCTGGAATAGTAAATAAATATCCTACAGTACTAAGGCAAAAACCAGATGAATATAAATGGGTTATGAAGCCTATAAACAGCAAATGCTTAAGGAAAGCAAATACTAAAAACCATTGCTTAACACAGAGAAAAAAGTAAAAAAACATTTGGGGATCAAAGTGATGCTCAGGTCTAAGCAAACCAAATTTTTTTGTAGAATGATTCCACAAGAAGTGATATGAGAATATCCATTAAAAAATCTAGGAATTCATCTTGAGGAAATCTGTAAAATGATGGTATGATTCTAAATACTATAGCTGACAACAGGAATTCCATACTGTATGCCACCTGGAATTTTAAAATAACTTACTAGCCACAGACAACTAAAAATAAGACAAGATTCAACGGCCAGAAAAATTCTCTCAAAGTAAGGCTCTCATAAAACTTCTTGAGTATCCATTAATACTCACAGATCATTCAGACCTCGTTTGTAACATGGCAGCAAAATTAGTAGATGAATGATTAGAAAGGAACTAGCAAATACTTTTAATATTTGCTTTAAGCATTTTCTGGTTATACATTTCATCGCTAATAACCAATAAGAAGTAGCCAGAGAAAAGCTATACCCTCTGAACTCCTGCTTCCACTGTAGACATTACTTTATTTGTAATTCACATCCTAGAAATATAAAGAATGCTATCTATTGCTCTAAAGAGTCATTATCTTAGGCAGATAGTTGTCTGTTCTCAGCCACCCTTTTTTCACCTGCTTCCACTGTATTTATTTTCTCCTCCCTTCTCCTTTAAACTAAAAATGATAAATGACATTGACAGTACCAGAACCACCATCTAAAACACAAATCAACACTAACTTAACGTTTCCTAGATTTTTCTGTATCAAGAAATATTAAAATATATTCTAATTAAAATCTATTTGGGCAAAGATAGGTTTTGGCATATAGCTTTAGGATCCTACATATAACATACATGGAGCTGAGATGGTTCACCATGATGACTGCTGTGGGAGGTTAATCTTGGTGCTCCAGACAAGCCTGATTGTCAGAGGGACTGGTACTGGTGAAAGGTAAAATGAACAATTTTTGGGTGACTCTGTGCTGGGCTGTACCTAAGCAGTCAGGATTATACTTGGCATTTAGTGCAGGATGCATTGCCCTTACAGCAAATCTCAGCCGCTAATGCAAAAAGGCAAAAAGGAAAAGGAAAAGGAAAAAGTGTTAAGAATCGGGTTTGGCCCAAACAGTCACCATTAGATCATAATGAAGATAGCAAAACTGGGTGTAGAATCTGCTAGACAGGTGAGGAATCAGTGTATTTTTCAAAAGTATGTAATAGGGCTTTGCAGCCTTGATCCCATTTTCAACAACAACTCTGACACTCTCAGTTGAAAATTAGTATTCAGACTGCCTAAGTCACTCAAAACTGGTAGTATGTTCCCTAACCAGTAAGCTAGTTAAAGGTATAACTAGCCAGCTACTTATACTTTTGTACATTGTGTCACGTATAAAATGAGTGTACATATTTCTTAAGACTGCTATAAAGGGCCACTGCTCAGTAAAAACACTAGTGATGAGAAATGACCAAAATTAATGGCACAATAAAATATTCAGAGTCTATATTAAACTTTTCAATCATATTAACCATCCTCAGATTCCTGTAACAGACTGCTACAAAATACTACAGCTTTTCATCTTCACTCTTCCAGCCTCATCTGGACTTCACCCTGCTTTATTCCTGCTTCCTACTCATCACATTTCAGGTGCTTGTTGTGTACAGCCACAGATACTACTAGGTTTTCAAGATCTGTTTTTTATTCTGTTCAATATGCACCTGTTGTCTGTAGAGATCGCAATCATTGAAATACCCACAATGTGTGATATAAACCATTGCAGTGATCATGTGTTCTATGAGTGCTAAAGAATACAGAGGTGAAATGCTACATTCTACAAGGGAAGAAGGGCAGATTGGGTGATTCTAAGTAAAAAGCTGACTTACTGATTGTCATGTGGGAAGCAAATTTCCCTATATTTACTCAAAAAACATGTGTATTGTCAATAATCTGAATCTAGAAAAATTATATAGAGGGATATTTCCTGGGTTTACCTTGATTCTTCAGAACCAGAATTACAGTCAGGTAGGACTCCTCCTCTTTGACTGCTTACTTGCAAATCTGAAAGTTTCAGTGCTTCGGTTTCTGCCTGGATAAAAAATCCTGTGTGTTTTTGAGAATTCTTATAAAACGGAAGTTCAGCACAAAAGTCTTCCTTTTTCTGATCCAAGATGCATGTTTCTAGTTGGGAAGAGAAGCAAACACATTTTCTCATTTGGATAATGAAGCACAAATTGAGATTTTCATTTGAAAATTGCTTGTTATAAGAATATAATATAGTACCAGAAAGGAACAAGTGATTTATTTTCAGATTACCAACCTCTTTGTCCCTTCACTAAGGAATGAGAACTGTTACCTACTACATGGATGGATGTAGGTAGGAATTACAACCCATTTACTGGATTTTTCTCATAGAAACATGAAAAATTCACCATCATTTCCTAAGCCCTCCTCCCCCTTAAATGACTTCTTAAAATAATGCTGACTGTAGAAAATTATTTACCTATCTCTTACAAAATTCAGCTCTACTATAGTGAGATATGATGAATTTCTGCTATAGAGAGGGAAATTTTTAGGTTATAACTAGACTCTTACTTATAGTGAAGTTCCTTTCCAACCCATTTTGGCTACAAAAGGAGTATCATCAAGCCTTAATTAGTAACAACAAATTTAAAGCACCATTATTCACTCCTGGAGAGTGTGAGGTACAGGCTCGTACAACTAAAGAACTTGAAGAATGCAAAGCAGAAATTGTGCCAAAGGGAAAAATTATCTGATTAAAATGTTGAGTGTGATAGCTAGTTCTCTTAGCTTGGCTACTAGATATTTTTAGGACATATTTCTGATATCAAGGCATTTAAATGAAAGAAAGATCCACATACCACGAATGCTCTTTCATAAAGTAAGAACAAGTACCTTTTAATTATAGAATTATATTAAAAAATGAGAAGGAAGCAGCCTAAAACCACTGGAAATGGAAAAAAAGGTGCATATATTTTTCATTCTTTCATTTAGATTAGTAGAGAACAAACATTGGAGCTTTTGCTTATTTAATAAAGTTAGTGTTTCCAAACGATTTGGATAAAATATAGGGCATATATTATTTGATCCACCTTATAACATCCTCCTCAAAAATAATAAGAAACTCTCTATATAGTTGAAATCAAGTAGAAATAGACCAAAATTACAAATCAATGACTTATCATGTGGCCATCCCGCAGGTAAACACAGTTGTAAGCACAGTTTCCAAGTAAAAAATACTGAAAACTGTTTATCAAGTGTATTGCAACAGATTCCTCTTTCCTTAAATGAGGAAAGACACAAGATCTCAGGCAACAGCCCAAAGGCACCAAGACATGACTTGGGAATTGGCTGGAGTCAGTTTAACAACTTCTAATATGGAGCTATGTGTTACCACCTCCAGGAAAAAGTTATGGGACCCACTGCTCATCTGTATCCTCTGCATCCACTTCAGTAAAAACTTATTTGAATCCACTCTAACCATTTCTGTAAACTGCAACCACTGATCTTTACACTAGATTAAACAACAATCAACAGAGTATCAGCATCTTTGTCTTTTGATAAGTACAATACTACTTTCAGTACTGTGACTGAAATATGTTCCTCATAACATTTCACACCTAGTGCAGAAGGAACACAAGTCACAGCCACCTGGATTCTTCAAAACAAGTGTATGCTGTTTCCACTGGACTGAAATCCTGCAGGTTTTTGAGCAGATTTCCTCTGAAGTGCTGCTACATCTAAAAACTAGATTTGATGTCTTACTCCTCCTTATAGTAGGGAGCAAGGATCTCTAAAGAAATGTATGTTAAAAAAACCCCACCAAATATACTCCAAGAACCTGACTCAGTTTGGGAGTGACAATACGTAAGGGCAAAACTTTGAATCCTTTCTGGTAAGTATTACCTGAAAACTAACCTAGTCTGAGTTTCCATACTTGCACAGCATTTTACAGGGAGTTGTGTTTCCCATTTGATTTATATTATAAAGAACTTCCTATGAAATATCCTGTTCACTTCTCCTGTTTCAGATGCAGCAGTGTCTGTATAAATGCAGTTGCAAATTATGCTCCAGGGGAGGTGCAATGTTTCACTCGCCATGACAACATTCCCTCCTCCTCTCTAGGGCATCCACTTATTCTATAAGCTATATATATGTGTGAAGTGCCTCAAGCAAAGTGTGTCACACTCTATGGAAGAATTCAAGCACAATGTATATCTGTTGAAATAACCAGTGACAGTATTGCCAGGAAGCTTTGCTCTTTGTTTAGCACCATGGTACTGTACTTTGGCCCTATGAAAGTTGGAGAAGAAAAATCTCACTTCAGAGAGCTAAGAACTTTAGATGATGTTTTAGGCTGCTTCTCTTCCCTTAGCATGACAGCAAGTTTTTATTCTTTTCACAGTTCTTGTTTTGTTAATTTGCTCCTTTCATTCCAGGATTTAAGAGACCACAGAAGAGTGACTGAGGTTGGCAGAGACCACTGGAAATCACCTTGCTGGCACCTCAATCATTTGTAACAGGAAGTTGTCCCCAGCAACTTCCAGATCATCTGAGCCCTGCTGCTGTCCTTTCAGCAGATCACTAACATCACTGTAGCATCCCATGGGAACCTGGACCTTTGAACATGAGAGTTCTTCCAATTCTCTGAAGAAGACCTCATCTACTTACTCAGCCCTCCTCCATGCCCCTCCCTGTCAGGAGAAGGATCAAGGCAAACACCACCTGGGTTCCCACACCGTGATCATCAAGCCTGGAGCCATACAGTCACATGCAACACTTTCCCAGGCCACCCCCACAGTATCACTAATGCCTACAGGGAAGAGCAGCAGGGAGTAAGAGGGTCAGATGAGCATCAGCAGGCTTTCTGTAACATTCTGAATATGAGCTGTAAACAAGAAGAAAAGGTCTCTAGATGACAGGTCAGTTCAGAAAGCAGATTTTTATTTTTAAGACCAGAAGTGAACATGACTGCATGATGAGGTAAATATCTGCATTAGCAGTTGCACTTCTGCTAAATCCTTAGGCCATGTCACGATACGTGTTTTTAACTGTAAATTACTGCAGCTAAAGAAAAGGGAATTTAGAATAGTACTAGAACTGTGTTAGTATTTATAAATGCTAATGCTGCTTCTTTAGACAACATACATCTGCAGGATGCCTTTTCATCCAGATTCAATTCCCTCAAGCACATGGGTAAGACTAAGTACCATCACAGGAAGGCTGTAAGTGGCATTCATGGAAATATAAGGTGAAACACAGAGGATCTGTTTTTTCTCCACTGGCTTTTAAGAGAGAAGATGATGGCAGCCTCTTCCATCCAAAACTCAAAGCACTCTGCCCAAGGGCATTAAGGTGAGAGGTTTTTACTCATTTAATAAAGCTGTAATGTTTTTTTTAATCAGCATGCAAAATTTGTCAGTAGAATGCTTTGGGGAAGACATTTTGAACACTGTCAGATCAATGGACATAGGATTCAATTTATTTTTAAAACCACTTTATTCTTCATATAGCCCATGACCCTCACATCAAATAATTTTGGCTTTGGTACGTGGTAGCTTGTCTTGTTGCTAAACTAAGTGGCAATTTTAATACATGCACTTCAGTGCTTTTTTCCTCATGCCTCCTGCAAATCGTATCATGCACTAATTACCAATGCTGCAGAAACACACTGGGGAGTAAGTAGCATTTGCAATAATCAGGCTGCACAGGGAACATCAGAGAAAGGGTAAAACAGCCCTGCAAGCTTTGGAAAAAATTATGTAGATTTCATTAAGTGGTACCACCACTGCTGATTCTGGTTCTTTAGTATACTAAACAATTTTTTTTCCATATAAAATGGTACAAGTTCAGTAGCCCAGATTAATATTTCACTATAGGGAGAAGCTGAACAGCTGATCTTCTGTATGTATTTATCTTGAATGAATAGCTTGTTCACATTGCGGGAAAGAAAAGCAAATGTTAAGAAGAAGGAATATGAAGACACTAGAATTAAATCTGGGAATTGATTGTGAGGGACGTAAGGGGAAGATAATGCTGTCATGGCTGGAAACAGTAAAGGCAGAACAGAATTCAATGTTGTTAAGCTAGGAGTGGTTGAAAAGTCAAGTAAAAACATTAAACACATCATACTGTGCAGACACCCACTATTCTCACAGCTTCTTCTGAGAAGCGGGGGATAAGCACTGAGATCAGGGAAAGCACAGCATTAGAGAATCCCACACCAACAGTGATAAATCCACAGAAGGTGCGGATTCAACTGGAAGACTGAAGAGGCAATAGCATCCCTTGTTACACCACTCAGCACATTCAGCTGTCCCATCATCCAGCAGAAACTGAGTGGACACCCCCTTCCCTCTGTCTTTCAGCACCCTACTAAAATGCACTGATCACCTCAGAGGTTTGCAGGGAATCTCCACAGAATAAGAGTAAGCGAAAAAAACCAAAACCCAACGGAACATGCACACAGACTATGGATCTGGTTGCAGATAAGTATGGGGACACTAGAAGCTCCAGGTGCACCAAATCAGCTTCAAGTGTAATAGGACTTACAGCTTGTTACCTATAGCTTATTAGTATCTGTTTTAAGCTGGTCTGTGACATGTACATAGTATGTTCTCATCTGTCTGCAAAAGACTGCATGAGTGAACCAACCCCTAGCAGGATGGCAGTAAGAGGCATAATAGGAAAAAGCAAAAGCAGAAAGGAAGAGAATGAGCCATAGACACCCTGGTAGCGGGAGCAAAGATGACTGCAAATTCAGTAGCTATGACACTGTGACACTTTCAGATTAAGTACATTTGAAAATATGTAGAACAAAACATTGTGCTGTATTTGAGGCAGTCAACCTCAATTAATAAAAGCCTCCAGAATTCTTCCTGTTAATCATAGAATCATAGAATGTTTTGGGTTGGACGAGACCCTAAAGATCATCTAGTTGCAATTTCGCTGCCCTAAGCAGGGAGGCCACCCATGAGATCATGTTGCCCAGGGCCCCATGCAGCCTGGCCTTGAAAACTTCCTAGGACAGGGCATTCATAAATTCTCTAGACAACCTGTTTCAGTGCCTCATCACTCTGTGGGTAAAGAATGTCTCCAAATATCTTACCTAAATCTCTCCTCTTTTAATTTGACACTGTTTCCTCTTGTCCTATCATTTACCTGTGTAAGAAATTGCTCTCCCTCTTTTTTTATAAGTCCCCTTCAAATACTGGAAGGTCCCAGTGACGTCTTCCCAGAGACTTCTCTTCTCAAGGCTGAAAAACCCCAGCTTTCTCAGCCTGTCTGTCCTCACAGGACTTGCTCTCCAGCCTTCTGATCATCTTCCTGGCCAAGTCTGGATTTGCTGCAACAGGCCCACACTTTTGTGCTGGGGTTCCCAGACTGGATGCAGTACTTCACATGGGGTCTCACAGGGGCAGAGTGGAAAGGTGCAATAATTTTCCTCAACTTGGTGGCCAGACTTCTTTTGATGCAGTCCAGGATGCTGTTGGCTGTCTGGGCTGCAATCACATATTTTTTCTTCTCAGTCTAAACAAAAACACAACTTCAATGTCTGTGAGGTTTTTTTTGTTTGTATAATATCAAACATTTTGAATTTCAAAGACGAGGGAATATTCACTATCCAACAAAACTATCTATGCAAAGAGCCACCCTGGCCCTATACAAAACTAACCGGTTTCCAATGGAATAATAGGACACATTTCTTATGGTTTAAAAGAACTTGATTTTGCCCCAGTACAAATCACACCTCTACAACACTTGCTTCAATAACTATGCATGTAAAAGCATTACTTTAGAACTTCACCTTCATTTCCACTTGACTAACTGCTATTCTTTATTGTTGGCTTTCAAATTATCTAATATTTTTTCCTACAATAATAAGACTAAAAATGTAGCCTGACGGCCACTAAATTTTCAAGCCATGCAAATGAAATTAGTACTATGGCCGAATATTCCTTTTTGAGCTGAAAATGATGAGTCAACCATTTTGTCAAAAGACAAACATTCATTCACTAAGCTATTTAACTACTGGAACTTCTACCAAACAGAATGACCGTGAAAGACTTAGACTGTTCCACAGTTTGCCCTTTACTGGATGATTAAAAAGCATAAATCCTGAAAATGAGTAGGAACTGAAATTCAAGGCTTTTGTAGGCATAAATATGCAAAGAAAGAAAATGAGTCTGGTGGAAGAAATCTGATCCTATTGTCTGACATTAATGATAAGAGATGGTTTAGATCTTATGCATTTTCACAATGCCTGTATTTTCCTTTTTCATTCATATTTGAGCTAATTCAGATGCAATATGCATGCATATGTCAAAGGTGCTCATTACTTTTGACTAATTTCCTTACTGGTTTATCTTTCCATGACCTACAAAAAATTTCAGAGTTAATCCTAAAAAAGGTGCTGTACCTAATTTTCAAGAAAGTAATTCCTATTTCAGGAAACAATTACAAAAGGTCAGTAATAAAAGGTCCATAATACATGCTTTCTCTAAAACAAGTAACATGAAAAGTGAAGCTTTACTGTCTTTGGACTTACTACAGATTTACTTATGTTAGCAATTATTTAGGCCTCTTCAGCACAGTGCAGTCTACTGAGACCAAGAGTAACTAAGAGCAAATGGCTGTCCCATCATAATGCAGTTTCCTGATGTTCAAAGAAAACAGCAAGTTTCAAGTTATTTAGTATTCAAGATTATTCAGTAGGACTCCAAGATCTCACTAAATCACTTCTGTAGCATGGAAGAATGGCAGTCATAGGAAACTGATAACAAGCAAAGACTGAGCTCAGAGTAGATTTGTAAAACAAAGCTAATTCCTTTTATTTCTCTGTGCTCTGCCCAGCCAAAGTACTATGTAAAAAGCCAAAGTACCTGCCAAATCCTTGGCAATAGCAAAGAGGAAATCACAACATAGATGCATTGTCCATTCAGTGCCCCAACTATACCTGACCATGGGCTCTGCAGAAAGCATCATGGGTCAGCTCATAAGGATGGGGACTATCAAATTACATCTAACTCATAAAGGTCCTGGATTTATCTCTGAGATAGTGTATTTCCTCTCACTTTAAGATACACAAGATATTCATTGAAATAAGACTTGGAAAGAACATTTTAATCCAAATTCTTAGAGATGTTTTTTAGGAGATGCATAAGTGCGGTGATAGTAATTTTAAAGCCATTGAGACTAAGGCACAGAGTGATGAAGTAACTGCATTGAGGTCATTGAGCAAGCTATGTGTCCTGGTTCCAGTCGGGACAGGCTTTATTTTTGCAGTAGACAAGAGGGTGCACAGCCAGCACACAGAATTTACTCTATAACAACTCACACCATTGCCAGGGGCAGGGGAAAGGAACTCTTCCAGGGAGAAGAGGTTCCTTCTGGGCATGAAAACATGGCAGAGGGAGCTGTCCGGTATTGCCTATTTAAGGGGGAAGGGATGGTTGGGGGACTGGGGGTGTGGTTTCTGTGTGAATCGTTTCTATTCTTATTCCCTCTGTCATTAGTATTGTTGCTGTTACTGGTCAGTTTCTTATCTCATTGCTGTACCCAGTAAATTGCTCTTATCTCAACCCATGATCTTTGCTTTTCCAGCCTCAAATTGGAGGGCAGAGAGGGAGTGGCACACGGTTTTAATGGAAGAATTAATTGGAGAATACTGTTCCTAAACCAAGACAGCTGTAATTGGAGTCCAGTGTGAGGCATGAAGGGTTGAGATTCAACAGATCTGCCCAGAGTAGGTTAGAAACAAATTTGATCTAAGTATTTGTTGTATTAGATCCAGAGGCAATGTTCACAAAGTTGCCTGGGCTGTTCAAATGGGTATTATTATATATAACCGTGTACATATTCCCATATATGCTCCTCACTATGATCTTTTTCAGAGCAGGGAGAGGGATCAGGAACCCTTTGTTGCTGTACTGTGGGATATCAGCTTATGACAAGACAACATCAAGGACAATGAAAGTAATTTGGGATGTGTACTCAGTGTTTCTCTCCTATCCTTACTCAGGTACTGCCTCTGGGGGCCCATTAACAATTATACCCCTTCTGTGGGAAGAACAGGGGGGATGACTTTCCCTAGCTTTTAACCCCCTTTTTCTCCTTCAGACCTGTTAAAACAGCTTTTGACAACTTTTAATTCCTGCTGGATGTTAAGGAAAGCATATACTTGTTGCTAAGTCTGCCACTTCTCCTCAGTGCAGTCTACACCATATTTAGAGTCAGGCCAGAGATTTCTTGGGAGGTCATTCAGAGATCTGCCCTGAGGGTGGATGCTCACAAGTGGCATAGAATATGGGAGAGAATGGGCCAGTTTTTGGGGAAATTCTCTGCTCCAATGGTTTGGCAGTTCACCTTGAACCAATACAAAACCCTGTTTAAAGTGACAGAATGCTGCACTGTGAGGAAAATGCTGTGGCAACTCCAGAGAGGAGCAATTTATTGCAGAGTGCTGGGCCCTGGCTACTCTTTACTGGACACAGCTCAGAACTAGAGAACACCCTCCAGGGGAGGAGTAGAAAAGCAGACCTACAGGCACCATGGCCTCATTGCAGCTGAACCAGGGGAACAACCATGCCAGTAGCAGTTGCCCCTACACAGAAGAAGAAATCTATGACCAAATCAGTTTTCTTAGTGAGGAATAAAGAGGAAACAGGGCCCACAGAACAGAAGAAAGAGGCAGGGCCAGAGATAACCACCTGATCCCTATTACCTCAGGAGAGGGTATTTTGAGGACCCAAAAGAGCATCACTGGGATTTGGGATAGCTGCTGTGGAGACAGAAGAAATTACACAGCTGAAAACCTTTCCTGGTGTCTCAGAAGACTCTGTTCTTTGAGTGTCAGCAGGCCTAAGTAGGCTTGAATAGGAAACCCCAATTGCCAAGGGATTTTGGAAATCATCACTAACAGGCCTGAAGGCAAAAATTTTGGATTATCGGGTGGAAGATGTCCGGATCCCAGCAAAGACAGGGTTAATTTTTGTAGTAGCCAGGAAGGGACATAGCCAGGACACAGACATTATTCTATACCACCTCACCTCATGAGGACTCTTTTCTGCAAAGATGGAGTGCCGTCTGGTCCACAAAATGTGTTGGAGGGAGCCATCTGGTACTGACCATTATTGGGGCAAAAGGGTGGTCTATTATTGAGTGTGCTGTGGTGTGTCTTTTTCTCCTGAATTGTCTCTTTTCCTATACCCTCTGTCACTAGTATTTTTGCTGTTATTGTTCATTTTCTTATCTCATTGCTGCTCCCATTAATTTGCTTTTCTCTGAACCTGTGATCTTTACCTTTTGTGGCTCCAGTTGGAGGAGTGGGGGGGAGCTGCATGAGGTTTTAGTGGCATGCTGAACTGGAGAATACCATTCCTAAACCATGACACCAGAACAGAACGAGAAACTGTAGAAGTCGAAGGCGCTGGATCCACACTGCATCTTGGAGCCTGCACTACCTCAGTGATAGCCCTCCCTGCTCTTTTCTCCTGCTCAGAGATGTCAAATTCTACTCTTTTCTGTCAGAGATGTTTTAGAAACTAATATCTAATGTACTTAAAGAAAAAATACCGCTTTTACTTATGAATGGCTAACTCACATTTACAGAATAAAAAAAAAATTAGTATTAATTGTAAATAACTAAAATAGTATCCTTTGACACTTCTTTATGATGATAATTTTAATTCACATGACAGGTTAGGTTACAGTATTTGTATACTGGAGGACAGTTGTGCAATGTACAATATAAAAAATCTTCCTGTAATTTCAATATTAGGCAGAATAAAGGAAATGGCCTTTTAAAAATTATATTAAGTATCATTCTAATGCAAAGAACTTCCAAACAATTCAAACTGCTTTAGCAGTCAGTCAGGTGAACACAACAATGCAATTCAAAAATTGATCTCTGGCTACAGCTAAGCATTTAAGTTGACCAAAAAAAAACCAACTCAGAAGTTTAATTGTTCGTGCATTTTTTAATTCCTTAAAGAGAACAGTGAATCCTGTTTTAGCAACATAAGTTGGGGGGACATCTGTGTTATTTTGAATGCTTCTGTATTCACCTGTACTTGTGTGGAACCCTGGAAACACCCTTCATAAAGAAATAGATTGAGAAAGAGGTTAAGAACAGTTGGCAGTTATTCTGGCAAAGGCAATTTTTTATAATTCTCCAAGGATTCTGATTATTTTAGTAACGATGTTCCTTCGCCTGACTCCCTCACTAAGTCTTTTGTCCTCTTCTGCATCTAAACAGCAATTGTGTACAAACTGTTGAATATTTAAAATGGAAAAATGCTACTCCGTCTTTAATATATGTGGCAAATCATTATATTGGTATTCACTGCAGTTAATCGTGATGCATTTATTAATGTGTAAATATCAGACATTTCCTTTGGCATTCCACTCTCCGTTTGCAATTCATTAACATACTGTTATTTTAAAATATTAGTCTCTAAGAAGACACCAGATTTTCATTGGACTGGTCTCACAGTTGAAAAAGCATTTTTATATTCTGAATGCATCAAAACAGCAGAATCACTAGGCAGTCAGTAAGTGGGATTCACTGAAACACAATGTTAGTTCTAATGGATGGATGATTGTGTTTGGTCTTCAGAAACTTTGAAGTATAGGTAAGTCTTGATCACACAAATTAATAAATCCTAAAGCTGGAGTTAACAATAACCATTACACCCAAATTCTGCAGCTTAGCCCAGCCAATTTTTCAAAAGGTCAGGTTGTGAACTGGAGAAGATCAGGGAGGTCCACCGCATAGCTTTGTTGCCAGGCATCTCTCGTCTGGATTGTTGCAGGCATTTATTAGTATTCGTCAGCAGACTCAACAAAGCAAACAAGAAATTCAAGCACGAATAATAAAATGAAATGCTGCTATATAACCCTTTGTCATTCAGCAAATATGGGACTTTTTAGCTACATTGTTCCTAAACCTGGGTTACTACTTTAATTTTTCTCCACAGTGCTGACTGAATGAGTATGCATGTGTGTTAAATGCAGAGCTCCCTTAACAACTGCAGGACTGCCATTTAATCTGTTGGTAGATGGACCATTTCCTGTGGGAACTCCAGCTATGATTTCCAGATCCACCAAATAAATCTCAGATTAAGATTCCAAATGAAACCTGCCTTTGGCAGATAAAAAATGTCAAGATGGATATAAACAGTAAAATTATAAATTATCTAGGTGTTGCACGATGACTTGATGTGCGTTTTTTGTTTACACTTTCCCTGATATCACAACTATACAAGGCATTCATCAAATGTCACACTTTCATAATACTGGAGGCATCATTAAAACTGTTTGGCTAAGGACCTTGAAGTGTTTAAGCAGTAGCTCAAAAGTATATTTGTGCAAAGTAGAAGAATAAATTTACATATCAGCAGCAGCTCATAAGGGATGGGTAAATATTCTGTTTATCTCTCATTGTAATTCAGGTTAGTTTAAATACAGGGTTTCAGGATATCATTACAGCCTATATGGAGTCATTACATAATTTCCAAACATAGTGTCTGCTGGAGTTTTACTAAGCATGCTGTGTTTATGTTTTCTAAACCAACTAAAAACAAAGTAAACCCTCCCACCCCATTTGTCTTTTGCTATTGTCATATCAGACAATTGCTTTTCACATATAACCCCCTTCCATTATCTAAATCTTAATGATCCAGAACTCCCTTTTATCTAGGCAGGGTCATGTTTCCCCGTGCCCATTAATTATAGTGAAAATTCTCTTATCCAAATGTACTCAACCTCCACTACCACACACAAACAATTAAAGCTTTGCTGAATTAAGAGTTCTAAACAAAATCCCAGGAAACTACAGCTTTAAAAGTAAAGAAAAATATCGCAATTTTAAGTGTCTGACATAAAAGAAAGATCACTCTGCATAAATAGCTGTAAGACACCTTGCCCCCGCATGCTTTACTCCAGTAGTGTTCTACTAAAGATGCAGGTGAATTCACAAATAAGAGTCAGCAACGCACTCTCTGAAGAACCTTTTCATAATTATTTAAAAATATTTTTGCTCTGAACTTAAGCCTCATTCTACCTGTTATAAAAATAGAAGCAATGAAGGTTTCTAAAGAAGAAAATAACCAAATACCTCTTGCACTTGTGCAAGGTCTTCTAAAGTTCCTTCTGAAGCACTATTTAAAAATTACTGTGGTAGTAAGTGCTGTTCTCTCTGAAGTACATTTCAAGACATTCTGAAGTTAGCTGCACTCATACTTTACACACTTAAGATTCAAAGTGCAATACTTCAAGGTGTGCATTCTCCCCATCCTTAGTGCTTGCAGCCCTCAGAGCAGATAAGGCCCTACACATTTTGAGTGTACCATAAAGGGTTCAACAAAATCATATTCACAACACTGCAGTGAGTCAGACAAGTACTGGATATCTAGTTGTGCTTCTGATGAGGAGTCTTTCTGCATGCAGTCTGGCTGTATTCTGCCACTCAAAATGTACAAGGAAAGAAATGGAATGGAAAAAGAATAGATGAGAACTTATATGCATGAAGGCATGATTATATTTACAGGAAAGACCAAGCAGTATTGGATGATTTTTCAGTTATCATTAAGTCATTCTTATCTTCTAAGTTATGTTACACTTTTCCTTCTTCTTCCATGGCAGAGGTTTTCTTCATCTTCCATGCTTAATGTTGTTCAACAGTGACTAGGTTTTACTCATAAAAGTTCATCCTCAGTCTCTTTTCAGCCTTCTACATCATTCAGAGAACCTTGCAACTACTCTTGGCACCTTGCAAAGGGATCTGACAGCACACAGTGAGTTTGATGCTGAAAGCACAGCACACAGCACACTGATCAGCTGAGCCACGTGGGTGTAGAGGACGCTGTCTCTCTGCATATTGTGTAGATTTTTCTGCATACAAACCACCCTTGCAATATTCAGGCCTTCTTTCTTTTCCAAGAAAACATCCCTTTGTTGCTAAAATTGGTAGGAGAGAGGGAGAACAGGCTCACAGTATCTCCTGTTGAGGCATGTAAAAGAAGAAAGACTTCACTATGACAAGTATGCTTAATTTTGCTTCTGTTATAGCCTTGAAAGAGGGGCTTTAGATTTACTTTAGAGCGTTTACAGCTGCAGTGGGTACATTCTGGAGAAATGGGCAGCAGCACCTTTACCATTAGCTGCTTTTTTACCAACTAGAGCATTTACAGCACCATATTACTCTGGAGGCTTTCATTACCCATTCATCTTTGTGTGTGTCAAACTCACACAATAGGAATTCCAGACCAAAAAAGTCCTTGTCATTAATACTGCAAAAACAAATCTACAAAAAAGCACATTAAAACCATTACACAACTAGAAGAGTTTTCTACTTGTAATAAGACAGTCAAAGTTACACAAAAAGATGATTTATTTTACTTAACCTTTGCACGTGACTACATTTCCTCAATTACCATGAATGTGAAACAGCCTAAAAACCTACAGCTCACCACCAGATAGAACCTCCATCAAAAATTTCCCTGCACAAGCTGATTCTGCAGTTCTGTTCCAATCTACATTACCACAGCTCTTTAAAGCTAGTCTCCTCTGAACTAGTTTCCAGACATGCAATTTTGAAGTATATTTACAAGCTGCAAGCATTCTTTTAAAGATACATGGAAAGTGCCTATATGGATCATAACTAAAGTTGCCATCAAATTCTGAGAAGTGAAATTGGTTCGCTGACATGCAATATATGCTTCAAGTAATGGCTTAGCAATGTATACATATTTATTTCTATGCTGGAAAAACATAATAACCACCTTTTAAGAAAGGAAACAACTTCATCATTTAAAAAATCAATCTGTTAATTTGTCTTAGGAATTCACAAATAAAAATTATACAATGATTTTAATTCTGGAATCAGCAAAACTCTAATTTTGTTCTCAAAACAGACCAAACAACACTTAAAATTCTAAGCCTTCTCCTAATTTCTGCCCTATCCTTAAAGCCTGGATGCTTACAAATATGACATAAACCAAAATATTACAATAGTTAAAGACTGTATAATACAGAAGTATAGCTGCACCTAATTAAACATGGTACATGAGTCAAATAAGACACAAATTTACCTCCAGCATTTGCACACTCACCACTTTCCAATCTGGGTAATGCTTTTGAAAAAGTGCCATATCAAGTCCTAAACATATATGTAAGAAGAGAAACCATCCAGTTTCAGGTTCCCTCTTGTGTTTTCACAGAATTAATGTTTGCACAGTTCCCATCATGCATGGAAACCCTACTGAAGTAACAAGTCTTGCCCCAGTGCAATGTGCTTCTCCACACCCACCATCACTGCAATGCAAAGATAGGCACCTATTTGCCAATACAAGTTTATTTTCATAATTGAATACTATTCTAGGCTGTCCAGCTTGGATCCTGAATATTTTTCATTTCTAAGCAGTACAGCCCGCACTGGTCTGCTGCCAATGTTCCTGGTACATTCTCTCAAGTATCATTAGAGGGAAATGAAAAAAGGCATTAACCTTCTATTAAAAACAAGAGAAAGAGTACATTTAAACTAGATACAAACACAAAATAACAAACCTTGCACACAAACTGTTCTTTAATTCTTCCTAATAGAACAGAACAAAGTCTTCAATCCACACAGAAATACTATACTCTAAAAAACTCGTAAAGTTAAAAAGAAAATCTCACCTTTCAAACACTTCAGATACACTCCTCTTAAACACTACCTTCCTTTCAAGTATTTTATTTTATAACCTTGATTAACAGGTTACACATTATCCCACATAACCACCATAAACCTACCACTTTGTATCTGTTTTTTCTATTTCTTAAAATTCTCATTGCTTGACTGAATTTTCATCTAGTCAGATAAATTTAATGCTGGGTTTGCTTTACCATCCTTATTTGTTGACAAATAATGTAATCTCCAATATTTCAGTATGCTAATAAAATCTTTAAATAATTAAACATTATAGGGTTATTCTAAACCCAGCTTTTAAACTTCCAAGTTACAAGAAAGGAAAATCTAAATACAGTACAGTACCAACTGCACGAAGGAAATATGTGAAGATGACAGAGCAAGCAGGAGACAAAATAGTACACTCATCAGCACACACATTTACACAGAAAAGGAAAAATTGCTGTGCTTAAGTAATACAATGAGAAAATGCACTAGAATATCTACCAAGCTCACATATTATGTTGCTGAAATTGACCTATTATCTTTATGATAAGTGAATGTAATTTAGCTGTTAATACCCAAATTAAATTCTAAGAAAAAAACTTTCTCATCCACACCAGTATGATGACAAATTTACCCATAATCCCTTTTTCTAAATTTGCCAGGAGCAAAAGCACAAAGAATTACATTACTTATTAATGATTCTGCTAAATAAAAGTGTATAAATTTTACTTTTATTTATATAACAACTTCTGTTGGATACATGAAGTGTTAATTTGGAAGAAGCAGCTGTCTAAACAGCACAAAATATTGACTTAATGCATAAGTAAAATAATACACATGAAAGTCAGTAGCTACTCAGTTTCAAAAATATCTCTGAGCAGTAGCAGAACATAATTTCTTGCAATTAGACAGAATATATTTCAAAGAGAATCAGTTTCATTTGCCTACTTTGGAAAACTTAACCTTTTGAACCATTCTTAGGGTATGCTGACCCCTAAAGGTCTAAAAATACTAAACCTGATTAAGCCATTACATGTTTAAATTGTCAGAATACAATTCTCCACTAACTTACATCACAATGAATGTTTTTGTTTACAGAGTATATGATTCAAAAAACTTTTGAACTTCACTCAGTAACAGCTCAAAATGCCATAAATTAAAAGGGGTTTATAAGTAGTTTATTTTATAGAATAATATAGTTAGAAATTCCTTTATATATGAAAGAAAAGTATCACCTACAAAATGAAACATTTCTTCTTTCTTCTAAATAGACTCTCCAAGAGAAATTTGACATTTATTATCTTTTGAGAGAGAATATATAGCATAAAACTCAAAAAAAGGAAATGTACAAGAAGCTATGAGGCTCTGATATAGAGGGAAATTTTGATGTTGACACACCTAATCCATTTTGGATTTTTTAACCTACATAGAGTCACTTACTAGCAAAAATCCACTCTCAAGTGAGGATCTCTTTTTTATGTCTTTCCCCTCCTTCTACCAGTCACAATTTAGTCACAAGCTACTTCTAAAAATTCTCTTCTACAAAGTCAGTCAGTCAGTCAGTTATGAATGTACTCTCAAATTCAGTGGTTTTTTTTTTCCCCTTAGGTTTCTGTCATGAAACATAGAAGAATGTATCTGAGAACAATTATGTCTGGTCAATCAACTAAAAATAAAAAAAGGTACTTGCATCCTGATGAAGATGAAAACTCCACCAACTGGGGAAGCTCCAAGTTAACCAAGGTCACCATTATCTCCAAGCCTTACCTTCCTGTCTAAATTCAGTTGAGCTACTAATGAGAAACTCATTAATATTAGTAGATGGCTTAATCATACCCAAGCCAGGTGTGAATAGCCAGGAAAATTTCTTTAAGACAGATTTTCAGATTTATTGCTAACAAAAAAAAAAAAAAAAAGTTGGAAAGTAAAGTGCCATGTACAGACTAAGAATTTAAACAGTCTTCTGAAAGTTGTACAAAAACATTTTCAATAATCCAGAAAATAAAGGTGAAGCTTTGTATTCATGTAGCTGCTCTCCAGTTACTTAAAGTTCTTTTAAGGAGCAGTATGTGGTTATTGTTTTTTTTTTCTTTTCTTCCAAAGTCAGTCATATATCAGCAAGAACAAACACACTCCAGTCACTGCCTAGCACTGGTATAACACCTAAGGTTCCTTATTAATATCTTTAAAGTCCCTACCTTTTGACCAGTTCTCCATTTGTTCCTCTGAACTTGTTTGATCTGGCACTGAGTCGAGTTTTTGCTTGAAGGTTTCAGAGCTAAAATAAAACAAACTCTAGATAAATAAACTTGAAACAATATAATACACCTATACTTTGCCTTCATTTGACAGAAAATTTACAAAACAATTTATTTTAAATATTTATAGCAGCACAATGAATTCTGCATACTTTAACAGCCAGGGAAAAATTATATTTCTCAGTAAAATATTTTTTCTTCACTCATCTAATTTTTATAATTGTTTGGTTCAGCTTTCTGTTGCATGTGATGTCTTTGTTGAAATATTTATTAGTTTGGTTTTTTCTTCTAGAGTCTGGTCTTGGAAGTACACATTACTGAGCACAGCCCAAATCACACCAAGCAGTCCTGCTGCAGACAACAAGACTGCTCCCTTTGGCAGTTATTACAGACAGTAGCATGTGCTTCACTTCACAGCATTCTTTCTCTACTTTTAATTTCCTAGATAAAATACAGGTAAAGTGGTCACTCCAACTCTGAAGTTCTTTCTGAACAGCTAAATAATGCATCCCGATATTTGCATGCATATTGCTTCAGACTATAGTTAATTACATAGTTGCAATATTTCATATAATCAAAGATCTTCAAGAAGAAACCTCCAATAAGACTTACAATAAAATGCTATGTCTACCATGCATCGTTTTGAGTGTTAAAATATATGCTCTCTTATGTGTTAAAAATTTAGTTATACTCGGTATCGCAAGGAAATCCAAATAAGTTTATAATCTTGGTAACATAGTAAGCTTATCACAAATTGTATTACTTACTCATGCACCTTTTAAAAAAATATTGTATTAGGAAAATTTTTATCCTTAACTATGTATTGTGCTAATTTTGTATGTTTTCCCTGCTGCATTTTTTAACGTTTATTAAAAAGATACATGTGCCTTGAAGATACAGTCACTAGATTATCAAAACACTCAGACTGTTGTCATTGTGCTGAAAAGTGTAAGAGATTAAATAAAAAAATTAAGTACCTATTTTACAATTCAAGCAAATTATACCAAGACACATATCCTAAATAATAAAGCAGCAGGAGAAATTATTTTGCCATAGAACACCAGAAAAGCAGATTATTTAATTTTTATATTTAAAATTGCAAAAAAAAATTAATTGCACAAACACTTTAGATTCAACACCAACACGAACACCAAATATTCAAGAAATACATATTTAGCTCACATTTGTTGTTGACTATAAATCTGCATGATAAAAAAACGCATAGGATTTGATGTGCTTAGGCCTTATCAAAAAATAAAAAGTTCACCTCATATCGCAGAACACTGAGTCCCTTAAAAGAATCCCTCAAATGAAGCTGTACGCTTCTTCTTCAATTCTGTGTAACTGTGTTGATTTGAAGTTGGCAATCTTTTCCTAAGTTCCTCATTTACTTTTGGATTAGCTGAAAATATAGAGGGTTATTAATATCAAGAAATAGGTTTCTGTCAATGAAGCCATTTCCCTACATATTGCACAAAAAGGTTCATAATAATTGCAGTATTTTAATAAGATATTCATATAGCAAGACATGAAGAAAATATGGTATTTAATAACCTCTGGAGTATTTTAAAACATGTCTTAGGGCCTTAATGTGTCTAGTAATATACTATTTAAAACCATAATTTTATCCCTCCACAATATACAGTCATTCTTCCTCGCCATTTACCCAGCTAATGAATGCCAGCAATTAGTAAAATGTAATCCCATTGCACAATCATTTTAATGCTTTTAGCACTCAGAAAAGTAAACACCAAATTAATACTGCTCAAGCCATATCAGATCCTAGCTGGAAGCAAGCAATTATAGTTCAGCTCCTCAGGTGTAATTAAATGATTGGAATGATTTAGTTCCATAAATGCAAGTTAATTCATAAGCAAGCAACAAATATACTGGGAGTAATTACAAGAAACATTGACAGTCTAAGCAGGGCATGTGCCTTTCTGTACCTGATATAGGAAAATGCTGCCCTCTCCCGGAAATAATAGACAATGGCACAGGAAAAATTTATGACTGAAGTCAAGAGGCTCATTTTACAGTCACTGTCTTCATAGGTGAAATAGGTTCTGTTAACTTATAGGAATTTTCTGGTTTAAACATAGAGAAAATAAAAGTGGTTGATATCAGATTAAGGTCACCTATAGATCAAAGTAAAATGGAAAGATTTTTAGGGCTTCCTACGATGTGCCAATTAACTTCCTCGTAATTAAAAAAAAAAGTTAGGATACAGAACAAGAAAATATTCCAGACACTAAGTATTTAAAGTGGTTTCTCTGAACACAAATGCTGCAATAGGTTTCTGACTTGTGCACAACACTTACTTGTCCTTCAAGATGTACCTTTACAGAAGGTACCTTGAACATCAGGTATTTTTAGAACCAAAACTTATTGCACCATCATTTTTCAGTGAGTTAAAAAATCAGCATTTCAAAAATGATCAGAAGTGGCCATTAAGGTTTCCACACAAGGAATCGTCAGAAAAATTGAATACAATTACTATAAATCCTTACTCCATTTGAAGACAATCTGCTAATAATCAGTGTAATAATGAGAGGAAATTAAAAGCTGGAGATTAAAATAAAGTGCATTGGCAGACCGAGACAAAACTGAAAACACAAAATGGGACCATAACCCAAATGCTAGAGGTAATTTGAAATCTAACTTCCTTATTCACTATTCATTTACCCACCTTGTGCTAGTGTAAAACTACTAGGACACCATGAAAGAAAGTGAAAATAAAAATGTCCCTATCGGTTGAATATAAAATGCAACAGTCACATAAAATTGATAGTTAAGTAGAATAATGAAATAACTCTCAGACCTAATTGTCTACAGGAAAAAGAAATGCTTCCAAATGCTGCATATAGCAGCAAAGGTGAAAAATCACACACTGTGGTCAGTATGTATCTGTTTTCCACACAGAGAAAGTGTAGGAAAGCTGATTCAGAAGCATTTCATCAATGTAAAAGCCTCAAAATTGTTCTTTACCAACAGCACTTTGGCATAAAAATATTTATTTTTCCAGATCTTCGTATATTTCAAAACAAACCCAAGCTGTACGCAAATACATTTGGTGTTACTTTACCTACCATGGAAAAGAAAAAAATATTTTAAGGAGTCATATTATTAAAAGTTTAAAATGTACTGCACATTTGCTTTGCCCTTTGATGTCACAGTCCTATTTTTCTATTCAAATCTTGTACACTGTAAGTTAATTGCTTTTGGAAACTACTTATTATTCATGTAAAAATTAATGTGCCAATGTGTTTAAATCCTTTTAAATGACCATTCATGCATCTTTCTTCTTTAAGTACCAATGAAATCTGTCAAAGATATCAATGCAAGATGGTCTTAGACAAAGTTCTAATATAGATTTTTTGTGCTAACATAAGATTTTCATTTTCGTCAACTTTACTTAAATTCCATTAATTTTTTAAGCTGCTTTTAATAAATTCACAAGTAAAAAATTTTAGGCTCCATAGTCTGTCATTTGTGTTCCAGCTGACTTTATGAATATTAATAACAGTGTTATCCTGATTAAATAGGCTTCATATAAAATCCCTGTGAATCCTATAGCTCAGACATCTCATTTTTCCAACTCTTTATGAATTTGGATTCAGACATTAAACTGGAAAAAACCTTAAAAAACAGATTCAATGGTACATTGGTGTACCCTTAAGCAAAAAATTAGCTGTTCTAATGATTCAAATAATTAAAATTGATTGAGCCACATATTGAGATTTCAGGCTTTCTGTACACATGCAACATATTTTAACTCTAATGAAAACATCAACACTTCACAGACAAGGGATTAAGAATCTATTATAAAATAATAATACCTGTCCTAATGCTTACCTTAAATAAACAGATGATATAATCTTAAATCTTCATACATGGAGTGCTGATTTGGAGAAGTATTTTCCAAAGAGAAAGAAATTAGTGGATGCTTAATTACATAAGCAACACATGAAATACATGAACATTCTAGTTTACCACAGGAGCCCAGTGAAAAACAGCATTAACTATTAAATGGTTCATACTTCAGGAAAACCAACCTTTTTCTTAAGAATATCAAATTGAAACACACAGGAAATACTAATATTATGCTAGGAGACTCATGCAGTCCCAGTTTCAAACTGTTAACTTCTTTCCATGCTCATATGTTTGAATTATTTACATTTATGACAGACAAAAATGGAAAATTAAGCTTACTCCATTGCCTTCACTTTTTTTATATAGTGCTAACTGGAATGACTGTTTCCTCATCCATTCAGGAAAATATTCTGTAAAAACACCATTAAAATGCTTTGCCTTTCAGTTCCTTGGAATATGAATGGGTTTTAGGAAAAAAAAAAATCTAAACAAAATAACAGCTTATTCAAAAGGATGTCATACCAATCCTGGGTCTAATTATTCATCATCACAAGCACTTCAGATGAATTAAATAAAAACAAGAGGTTTATAAAAGTAACATATATCTGCAAGATAGAAAGCATACAGTGCTTTACTTGAGCAGTTCCAAATGGCTTTCATTACAGCTGTAGCAGAATTTCCTCTCTCTGAGGCAAATTCCCGACCTCTTGAATGTCTGCAGAATAACAGACACTCTACAAAGGAGCACCCCAAGGTAACTCCAACCCCAAAAAGCACCATAGCAACACTAATGCCAAGGCTTTCTCTCCCTGGGCAGCACTGAGAAGTTCATCTTCTAAGCTGGACTTGAGTTACTGAGTTCCCTCCTCAGGAACAGAAAGACTGCTGAGACCACTCTATGTGGAGACCCAATGACTGCAAACCCCCATTCCTTGGTCTTGCCTTGAGAATTTGAAGACAATCACTGAATCATGGCCTTAGCTGCTGTGACAGGGTGAAGATGTTTGCTGCTCTGGACCGAATTCACCCATTCTTCACAAAAAATTCTCCAATTCTGGAAGAGTTTTTCCACAGAGGGCTATCCCACCTGCCCCACCTCCAGTGGAACAAGAGACCAACCTCTCTACTCCTTGGAACAGCACTAAGCCTGTTTTTGTCCCCATTGGAGGTGCAGATAACAGTTGCCACTGACAGTGCAGTGATGAGGTACCATATAGTTTATGAGGAGAGAAACAGAGAATGAATTTTACCATTTTCCCATAAGATTAATTAGATTGGCAGAATCTTCTAAAATATCCTGAAACGTTTTGCCTCGGGGCACACTAAACTAAAAAAACTAACTTAGGAGGGTAGTCTACATAAAAACCAGTTACCTTCTCAAAGCATTTCCCCAGGGAACAAACAGTCAGTTTTCTTAGCCCAGGTGGATGTCAAGTCTTCATTAAATTACATGCTCCTCTACAAAGAGTCCCATTTCCACTCTATCTTAGGAAACTTTATGGCATATTAGAAATCTAAGGCAACTCAAAGTAAGTTAGAACTAGTTTTGGACAGTTATAAAAACCCTAGTCAAAGGATAACAGAGATAGCCAATTCAAGTATTTTTTACAAATGGAGTAATACTCATCTGTTAGATACTTAAAAGCTGTGAAATGAAACACACTTTGATTACAGAGATACTTATTTTATTGTATTGTATTCTATTATTTTTATTTGCTTTTAAATACAAATAGTTCATGCAAAATATTATGTTTCTTTTAAAAAGAATATAAAATATAGACAAGTGGATTAACCTTAGAAATTGATGAATGCAGCATGAGTATTTTTTCAAATTTATAAACTCTCACATTGCTAAAAAGAATTCAAGATTCTGGTTAATAAAAGTAACTTCATTATCTGAAAACTTGATAAAAACATTTCCCCAGAGGGCAGAGTGAAGCAGCTGTCCCTGACTTTTCTTCCCTGCTGATTCTTGACCCAAAAGGAAATAAGACATATTCAGTTGGTTTCTACTAACCTACATAAATAAAAAAGATATGAAGAAACAGGATAATTTTCCTCTGTTGCTGCAGCAGTTTCTTCATATCATCACTACAAAAATTTCCATCTGGTGCTTTTAATGATGGCATACTGTAGGCCATCATTAGAGCACTTACTGTCTTTGTCATGCTTTTGACAAAAGCACAAGAGGAGACACAAAAATGCATAAAACCAATTGGTTTATAACAGGTTTCACCTATTCCTAAATTAAACTTAGTTGGATAAAGGACAGGTACTTTCCTCTTTATTTTTTCTCCCTGATTTGCTTCAAGGGTCAATTCTCTCTCTGAGCATCAGGAAATGTTTATGTGCATATTAGCTCACCAACAGCCCCCTATCTCTTCTGCCCTCTGATACATTCTCATTTTCACATTAACAATCTTCATTTGTATTTTAAACAATCATCAGCATGCTCTGTTGTCCTCTTCCCCAGTTTTGTAGCTGTCCTGTGTCCTCTAATTATTTTCTTTTTCCTTACTTTTGTCTTCTCTTTGACAACACATGCCTTTTCCTTTCCCCCTGCCCACCACCTCTTTGAAATGCAAAAACACCTGTAGAAAATCTTGTCAAAAGACTATCTCCCTTTATTTTGCAGCTTTTCTCATGTGACACTCTCTTTTCATTCTAATAATGAAACTATGACATACTTTGATCAGGTTTGAACAGCCAAATCATTTAGCCATCCTTCAGTTTTGTTGTAAACTCTTCACTGGCCTTAAAACTCAGTATTATGTATCACTATATATTATTATAGACAGCCAGATATCAATTTCTAAACATTTTACAACCAGACTGCAATTTCCATAGCCTTTACAGATAGGAACAAATATGTGCACTTTAAACTAGCTGTTGTCTTATCTGGAGCCAAAATAATATTTCAGTAGAATCAGCACAACATAATGGTAAGGGCTATCTGTGTATACACTCTGTTGACAGGATCCTAGTCAGCAGACAAAGGGAAGTCATTAACCACTCCCATTTGGCTCATCTGAAGTGCTGTATCCAGTTTGACCTGCTCATGGGTATCCTGAACTAAGTCCAGCAGGTGATTCAAGATGATTAGGGGTCTGCAGGACACGAGTTATGAGGAGTTTGCAAGAGTTTGATTAGTTGGTTTTAAGGAGAAAAGGCTAAACAGGGATTTTATTGGGTTTTAGCTGCCTTGTGAGCAAATAAAGAGAAGACACAGATCCCAAAGAGAGACAAGCTCTAACACAGAAAACTTAGAGTTATGGATAAGAGAAAATTTTTCACAGACAGGAAGGTCACTGGAACTAGTTGCTTAGAAAGGTTACAGAATCTCTATAGCCAGATATGGGCAAAACTCATCTGGATATATCAACCCAACCTAACTTTGGAGATTGCCCCATTCTGAACTGGATGATAGACAATTCCTGCCTACCTATTTTGTTATTCTAAAGATTGCAACAAAACAAACCCACCAGAACTAGAATTCCTGTAACAGAAAAAATACTAGATTGCTTTCTGCTTTACAGGGTAGGTCAGTAGAGCCCCTGACCAACCAACAACCAAACACCAGTGAGACACAACCAAGGACCACCCATGTGGCAGACAGGCTAAATGCCAACAGGGAGGAAACAGTGCAGAAGCAGCATGTGTAGAGCATTTTGAGCCCTACTAGTCTCGAGCACCCAATTTTCTTCAGTTTACTACATGACTGGATGATTTAGCATTAGGCTAAATGTCAAATATTGGTTTGCACATCATCCTTCAGTAAACCAAAAATGGACAACTGATAAAGACAGTTATTTTACTGTCTTTCTGAAAGCCCTGGCTGCAAGCCCCACAAAATCCATCCTTCCCCCAAACTTGTAAAAATGTCACTGTGGCTACAGAGCACCAAAGCTAACTATGGAAATTATTCAAGAAACATGAGTCTACTGTGCTTATGTTTGCAAAATTAATTGTATAGTATATTCAGTATACTGAAATTCCCAAATCCCCAAATCATAATTTCTTTTGTCACAGAACAAAGTTGCCAGCCCAGATTTTACCATAAAAGCAAGAATAAAATCACAAAACATTATATGCACATGAAAATGTGAAATAGCAACTCAGTGCCAAATTCAAAAACCACTAGTACAAGTTATTTCTGCATTAAGCAGAAATTATGTCTTTGCAGAAACATTCCAATTCTTTGGCTGCCTTCACAGAAAGAAGACTGAATGGAGACTCCACGAAGAAAAGCAGAAGAGAAGCAGAGAAACTTGATTTATCCAGCCAACTCACATTTCTCAAGGTACCTTCAAATAGCACCATTTTTCCTGACAGTAAAAATAAAAAGCATAAAGGCAACAGTGTGGATATTGGAGCCTGACCAAGAACTATCATGAACACTAAACATGCAGAGGCCTGTCAGAAATGTGCCAACCTTTCAAGATTCAGTCCTGTACATGGGGACTGAGAGGGGCCTGTTGGTTTCCTGCAGGGAAATACAGACCACCAGTTATGTATCTGTCAGGCTGTTTTAAACAGCACAAAAACACAGATGTGCCTCCACGGCTGTCATAAAGCAGCACATCCAGTGCACTCTTTCTACCCAAATAATGCAACTGCTCCAATTCTATACTGTGTGCTGCAGCTGAGGAATCACATCACCTGAAATTTCACAAGCTGAAAAACTCAGAGAAATAAAATAACATTGACTCCACATTAGCCCTATTTGTTCTTTGCAAGCAAATTAACTATCCTTTTCTTAGATAACTACCTGAAAAGAAAGCTATCCTTCACTACAAGTGTAATTGCTCCGTTAACCACGCTTGCTCAGCAGTAAAAGCATAGGAACATAGAGTGTTGCTCAGGTGTGAACACATACATTTTGACTCAATAACCACACAGTCTTGCCTGAACTTCAGATTTTTTTTTTTTTTTTAAGATTTAGCAACTAGATCCAGTACACAGTGCATTCAGTGACTACGAATAGCAACTTCACCCTTTGTAAGCAAGAAGTGGAAGTTACAGAAAAATGGCACACTTCAGGATGTGTCCAAAGAAGAGCAACAAAGGGGGAAGGGTCTAGAGCACATGTCCTATGAGGAACTGCTGAGGGAGCCGTGATGCTTAGCCTGGAGGAGGGGAGGCTGCGAGAAGACCTTACTGCTTTCTCCAACTACCTAAAAGGAGGCTGAGTGAGGCAGGGGTCTGTCTCTCCTTCCAAGCAGCAAGCAATAGGTCAAGAAGAAATGGTCTCATGTTACATGAGAGAAGGTGCAGATTGGGTATTAGGGAAAATTTCCTCACAGAAAGGTTTGGCAAGATTTGGAACAGGCTGCTCAGGGAAGTAGTGGAGTCACCATCCCTAGATATATTTAAAAGATGTGTAGATGTGGTACTAGGGAATATGGTCTAGTGGTGGTCTTGGCAGTTCTGCATTAATGGTTGGACTTGATGATCTTAAATGTCTTTTCCAACCTAAATGATCATACGATTTTACATTTGCTACACTCCAACATTTCTGAGCATTTTCAGCCCTTAGGCACTGATGGTGTGTTTTACAACATGCATGATATATAGCATGACTTATGTGCAGTTGCTTATTTAGGTATGATTACTATGTCAGTGACTTTGTAAAATTAGTCCAGATGCTTCCCTGAAATTTATTGCAATATCAAAGAAATCTGAAAGCTAGCACAATTCAAAATAACAAGCTACACACTCAGAAATGATCTTGGACTACCGGAGAAGAACAAGATATTCTGAGGTGGGCCAAAACTCAATGAGAACCAGAGATCCTCAGTGAAATAAATCTGTTGAGAATGTCCAGAATTTAAATGTAAGCTAAAGACTGAAGAGGCTAAATCTGCACCTTAGCAATTGCTCCACTGTTTCCTCATGTTGCACCAACAATGAAAGGTACAAGATTACAAAGAGTCACCATAGACTGCAAATCAGTGCCAGGCAGTTGAAAATCACGGGGAAACAAGCAAACAACAACAAATAGAAAAAATAAAAGGAAAAAAAGAGGCATTAGCTGAAGTTAGATCATCAGTCACAAACCAGATATTTCTGACAGTGGATCAATTTCCCTGCCAAACTTAAAGAAAGCAATACAAAACATAATCACATCTCAGGATGCCAATCAAACTGCTGCTTTTTTTTTAACATCATATTTACCCTTTAACTCTTGTTTAGAAAAGACCTAAAACCTTCTCTCAGCTGATATGTACAAAAAATAAGTCAACTTCACCCAGTAGGTAGGAAATTCCTCCTGTGAAAAAAAAATCTGTCTAAAATGTTAAAAGTTACAAACAATGGAAAACTTAGTTACAAAAGGCCTTCCAAAGCAAGGTGCAGAACAATTTTAAACACAAGCAGAAATGTCACAACACACATATGAAAACTCTGTCATTTCAGCCAATGAAATAGTCCTGTTTTTTTTTAATTTAGTATTTGAATATATGGATCATTCACATTCTTCAGTCTTTTGATTATTTATAATGATATGCAACACACAGAATGAGGAAGCTGGACAAATATGTTTTTTAAAAAACTCGTATTTGTTCACTGGATTTTGAAGAAAGTTCCTTTTAAACCCTTAGTAAGCATATTATTCAGCCAAAACCATGAAAGTAATTTACAGTGGAGAAGCCCTAAAGAATTCCTCTGAGAATACAAACTACAAAGAGTTTCATATAAGTTGTGGGTCACACAACTGAGAGAAAAACTTCTTAGGGGTTCTGAGTGTTAACATCAGATTCTCTCTACACAGACAAATGGAGAAAAAATCCTAAAAATATTCAGGACCTAGGAGTATCTTGCAGTTTTCAGCAAAATTATTCTCTTTGGATTTTTTTTTTTTTTTTTGGTAAAAGAAAACAGATGGATGTTTTATTCTTTCTTATGAGTTTATCCTATATTCCAATACCTTGCATTAATTATTCCTTGATTCATCAAGATACATTCATGCTTTCACTGCCAAAACACTAGAGCTGAGACAGCGGCTGAATATTGGCCCCAGACCAGTTATTCCTGGGTGGCGCAGAGAAGTTCTAAATCCATTAACTAGATGAAGGAAGAAAAAGCCTTCCTTCATACTTCTGAAATCCAGGTTCATTTTGATGGCTACTTTCTCTTGCACATAATTGTGCTGAATATTTTGAGGCTTCTTTGTCAGACATTGTAGTTATTATGTAGTTCACTGTTTGGCATCACTAGAAGACAAAAAGAAATCAAGACTTCATAGCTGTAGAAGTGTAGATAAAATACAAGATTTTAAAAAAGGGAACATCTGGGTAACAGTTCAAATACTCAGAATAATTCTGAAGATATTCCTGGACATTGTGAAGTTGCAAGACCTGCAGGCTACACAGTTATATCTCCCCTTTCATGCTGAAGGAACACCTGACAAAGTTAGGAATGTGCACTACTGGGGCATCTATGCCTAATAATAACATTAAGAAAACTCCAAAATAACTTCCTCTTTCACAGTCCAACTGAGAGGAATGAAGAAAGTCTACTGAAATATTTTCTGAAACTCATTATAAATGAAAGCAGCTTTTTTTAGTGTTGTGCTTTCGTAACTCCTCACTGTCAAAGGCAAATCTTAACACGTCCAGAATTAAATGTAAAGAAAAAAGGGAAAAGCATCATTTTTCTGGTAGGAGTTATAATACTTTGACACTGCTTTCAGTGGTCTTACACTTCAATTTCTTTTAATTACTTCTGGAATTCAAAGCCACAATATCTAATCAGTTACAGCTGTTCATATCTCTGCTTATCCAAAGAAGGTATTCCACTGTCATCAGTTTTTCAGCTGGACTGTGCATCTGCTGAGCAGTCAGTTTTGGGAAAGGAGGTGTTGTGAAAAGGTTGCTGTTTTTGCAATAACTTGCTGTCTGCCTGAAAAGAGTTAAGTGAATTCAAGTTAATTTACTCATCACACTGAACTTGATGGAGGTGTAAGATTATTTTTGTTTTTTTATCAAGGATACTATATATAAACTAAACCTAAGGAAAAGGTAGTTCAGTATTTATAAGGTTTTCCATAGTGCTTTCAGGACAGATTGAAAAAACACACCTATACTCAGACATCCATTAATAGTCACCTTCCTAAAATGCTGTTCCTAAAGACATTCGAGAAGTCCAGAGACTGCACGCTCTGGGGTCATGCTCTGATCACATTTTTCTTTAATCAGATGAGCAAAAGGTTTTTTTCAAAACCTTTCTGGTAACATCTGATATTTTTTATGAATTTCTTTATAACTGAACTTTAACATCAACCTGAATGAATTTCTATAGCATGTGGAACAAAATTTTTCTTTTATTTACAGTATAATTCCTGCATTACTAAACAGTGACACTTTCACACATAATTATATTCTACAGCATTACAGTTTAAAAAAATCCATCACTGCCTTTATTACATGTGGGATTTTTAAGAGCTGAAGATGTACAGATAATTCTTTATTTCCCCAACCTCCCTAATGATCTGAATGCCTGTATTATTGGAAAGAAAGTGTCATATGTTACACTAAAGGGATTCTCAATAAAGTACCTAGTTTGATTTTATTATTTTGGTTGTTGCTAACTTTTAAGGTAAATTTGGATACAACTGGAGGGGAACCTCACTATGAAAGCAGCCTATGCTATTTATAGTAAGTTTTCTCTCTAGTGCAAGACAGTGAATGTTTGCCAAAAGAATTGTACATCCAGGAGGGTTTTTGAAATATGAAAGATACTTTTAAACTATGAAGAGAATTATAATTTTTGCCTAATATTTAGTAACCTTCAGATACTGTAATTCCACTTCAGATCCTGGAAAAACATTCCGGAGACAAATATTAGTCTACCACTGGATAGTGAAGAGGAGGAACAAAATTACATTTCAAGGGGAAACTGTTTTAATTAGAGTTACCTTGTACACCTGCACAGCAGTCACCTTCAGTACATTGTGCGAAGTGTTACACCCCACAACTCTGTTTATTCTCACTGCTATCAAATTTTAAGTCCATAAAGCAAGAAGCTCAAGATTGCGCCCAGGCATATTTAGATCATCCTCCATTTATGCTGCTGTAGTGCAGAAAACTAACTTAAACACCCTTAACCAGTTGACTGTACATGCCGCAATAACAGTCTCTGGAAACACCCAGGGCACCCTAATCCATAACCTTTATGACAAAGGAATCCTTCATGGATGCTTCATTGCTTTGTATTTCAGGATACATGAACCAACAGGTGGACAGGGTCCATTACTGCCCTTTCATAACTGCCTTGAATCGGGAATTTTCTCACTATGACCCTGAAAGAAATCCAATTGTATCAAAAAAGGAAGGTGAATCTACTCTCACAAGTAGTTGTACTTCTGTACAGCTATTTCTGTATCTGTACTTCCGCAGACTAATCAATTTTCAGCATTTGGAAAGACAGCCTGATTACATGGAAGAAGACCTCAGTGATCTCATCACCAGCCCACCAGATAAAAGCTGCCTGTGCAGAAGCTTACCAAGCACTATACCAGAACTCCATAGTTGTTAAACCACTCAGCATGCAAAACCATTTACCCTGAATCCTACCTGAGAAATCAAAGATCAGATTCTGACCCTGCAGCACTGGCCCTTCCTTGACTGAAGCAGAACGAGCTATAAGGTTATAAAAAACTTACAATTCTGGAAGAAAACAAAAGACCATTTGTAATGCCAGCACTTACCTGGAAGAGCTGCTCAGTGACATCAGTTCCTCATCCTACAGTTGTAGAGTCACTACTCATTGTCACAACTCTCTGACGTAATCTAACTGTGTAACATTGTGTAACAGACTGAGTAACAGTGCAAATTCCTGACCTCAGTGACACTGGTACTTTGACAGAAGCCCAAAAAGCTGGACTTTGTAAAAAGCAACAAGTGCAGAACTCCTTGCTGTAAGTCAGTCAGTTGATAAAGTCATGTTTTCGAAGTTACCACTTGTGAAAAATTCCCAGATTGACGAAATACTCGTCAAGTCTAGTAACTTTTTTTTGTGAAGTGGATGTGATGTCAAGGACTCTGTTTTTTATTGTCTTAGGACTCAAAAGCTCCAATACACCACACATGGAAAACTCATCACTGAACACTACAACTTATTTATTAAATGTGTGTGGTAAGGTGAATGGCAGCCATTTCAGTTCACATATTCCAAATTCTGACTTGAAATCCAGTTACTGAGAGGGTGTCCTCTTCCTCAGTTCAAGCTGATTCAGCTGAGGTACCCGACACAGAGTCACTTTTGCGAGAACCTAGAATCCATTTTATTGTCCTTTCCAGTCTGAAAAATAGTTACATTTCCTTCTCTTGAAGACATACCAGAGATTTGATTCTAGAAAAAATAAGCCTTCCTGATAGGAAGTAATTTATTACAGAAATGTACTCTTAAATCATGGGCTCTGCCATCTATGTGACATTTGGATCCATCAACTACATCTCCAGCACGTGCAAGACCCTTTGAACAAGGCCAATCTAATTTCACAGTGTTACAGTGACAACAGATCCAGCCTCACTCACAATCCTCAAGTAAGTTTTGCATTAATCTCTACTTAGCAAAGGTATGTGAATTTGGCTACAGATAATATATGGGAGGATGCTGAGAGCATTGATACCTATTCACTCCTTTGAACACCCAAAACTACTCCAAGATCTGACATTATAATGCAAGTAAAGAATGTGTAGTAGGAAAGATGGTGCCTATCAGTTTCATTTTATTCACTTTGCATTTTCTGCAGTAGCAATGTGTTTTGCAAGTGAAGGGGTTTCCTTTTACTGACCTTGGCATTCATCAGGACCATACTGTGATTTATATAGAGAATTCCAGGCCTTTATCTGATCTTATAAATAAATGTAAAATACATAAAACAATTATCCTAGTGTAAAATTGAATTTTATCTCTCTGTAATCAGCTTTTGTCTATGATACATATTTCTATGTTTGAATACAATTCAAAATTAATAATAGGTATAATTTATTTTCTGACTTTTCATTATCTTGACATTTTAACAATCTTTTTTTTATATACTCAGGCTTTAGTTTTATCTAGGGCTTCAACCCCACAGTTCCTTTCTAGACATGTACAATGTGTCTTTCAGAATATCCATTCAAGGAATAAGCCTGCTAAAAGAACACACTGGCCATTTAACAGACCAAGAAAAATTAAAAAGAGCAGGGCTTTATAACAAAGAAAAACACCAGATTAAGAGAGAAAATTTAGCACTGCATATAAATGACAGGAAAAATCATGTATTAGAAGAAATCACAAGTTACAGTGAAGAATTAGGAGTAAAAACTAGAGTTCTGAAATTGATGATTCTGGAAAATCATTAACAGACAGCTTAGATATAATTTTTAATAGCTAAAAGAGACAACCAAGGAAATCTTTCTATTAAAGGGCAGTCACAAGCTCATATTGAATTTCATAGCATTAACAATTTAATATAGAGATTAGTCTTATCTGGACATGAGGCTTTCAGTACTTTACAAGTAATTTTTTGGCCTTAAATGTAATTTATACATATTCACCAATCTAATAGTTTACTTTCTTTTCTTAATTCAATTAATTAACTTCAACTAACCATCCTCAGTGTTTTACTACCTCAGATATACACATGTTGACTTCAAGAAAGTATGTCTCAAGTCAAGCTCTCACCACCATGTAAGGTTTAAGTAGACTTCATAAGCAAGTGCTACAGTTTACACAGACAACTTCGTTTAAATCAAAAAGCTCAGAATTAGAGATGGTCAGACAGGAAATGAAAAAAAAAAAGACACACACATACACAGTACAGCATGAGAGAATATCGTAGAAGGATTGTAATGAGTAAATACAAAGAATGCCATGACCATATGGGCTGACAGCAGAAGTGTCCCTTTCCATGCAGGCCACGAAGTCCACGTCCACTCTGCACAAAGCCAGAGCGGCCCCACCACAGCTGCAGCACTGGGATTCCTTCACGTCTGCAGCAAAGGAAGCTGCTCACTGGGCCTTTGTGATTACAGGAGGAATGTGATAACCATGGTGGTCTAGACTGCTACAAGTAAAAACAACCTGCCCCAAAATGAGTGGTCCTTGGTCTGAAGTGGCTGCGGTCAGGATGAGGCATGTTTAGGAGGCAGTCCCTCGAATACCTTGTGATAAACACATGTGGAGAAAGTAACACGAAAGAACAGTGTAGTTAACTGAATAAAAGGTTAAAGAAAATAAACAGTATTTTTGCAGCTTAGCATTTATTTGTGAACTGCTGGTGCAACTCTATGCTTGACAGAAAAGCTATGAGGCTTTTGGTAGCTTGACAAGACAATCTACAAGCTTGAATGAAATGTTCAGCTTAAGGAATTAGTATAAATCTGATGACTGATGTGCTACTGAACGTGACAGACTGTCATCTGTTTTAAACAGGATCTCTGTAGGATGTACTGAAAGCAAGACTTTCCCATTACCTTAAACATACTAAGACTTTTCCCAATGAATTCTGGCTAATCTATTAAGATAAAAGATCTCCTCAAACTCTTGGCATTTCAGTAAAATAATGAAATTGCCATTTGGTTTACTTGCATAATTAATTCATGCTGACACTGTACTTCTGTGATTTATTTGCAACCAGTCACAAATGTATACAATAAAAAAAATTATTCAAAATTCCTGAATTAACTATAAAATTATAAAATATGCACAATAACAGATTAAAGCAGCTTATCTAAACACTATTTGTACACAGACTTTCACATGTAGAAATATCAAATTGTTTATCCGTTATCAAAGTGGATTTCATACAAAAATAGGTACAGCTTAATAGCTTTTGAAAATCAAGAAAAAAATATCAAAAAACCTACAGTCAAATGGTATTACAACACGTAGTTAGTGATATATTAAAAAAAACAAACAACCAACTTTAGTTTCAGTTTGGCCTAAAATCCTAAAAAATTTTTAACCATTAATTTAATGATATAGAGAGACACACATATAAACAATGTAAAACCACATAAAAATCCTTGGAATGTAATTTATGCTATTTTAAAAAACATATAAGCAAAAAAAACTTTGGCAAGATCTAGGCTGAAACAAGAATATCCTTCCTCTACATAAATAGTCCCTGTAGGAATGACTAAGGTGTTTTACCATCTCCTTATCCTAGAGATAATGACTCAAATCTGTCCTACAAACACAAAATATGAAAAAAAGGACTTCCACCATCCACCTGGAATCTGTACCTTAGATACAGGGAATGGGCAAAACTGCTCACTGGTGGATAAAGCACAGTAACATCAGTTTGAATTGATGTTTTGAACAATGTATTTGCAAAGCTGAGCAGGGAAGCCAGCACAACTCCTCAGCTCCAAAGGGGAATACAATCCCCCTGCAAAGGGGAATAAGAATGAAACCACCCCCATTGTCATTCAACCTTCAGAAAAGGCTGTGTCAGAAGTGTATATAATTTAAAATACATTAGCTAGCAGGTGAATTTCCCTCTTGGTTGATTAATTGGTTTTCAATTATAATTTCATATAACACATTTCTAAGCATGAATAGTCCACATTGTTTAGCTCATAAATGCAAGTTTTAGACTGATTTACCTTGCTAGTTCTCCTTACTGCTATACCAGAGCACCACAAATACTGGTAATTGGCCCAGCAGAAAAATGGTTTCTAGGCATGAGCCAGATTGCAAGTATAATACCACATGTATTTTACTGACGGAATAAAGATTTTGAAAGATGCTCTGCAATTACAGCTTATGAGCTTGTAAATGAACAAATAAATAGCTAAACTCAGAATATTAAAGCTTTGCCCACTCCTGCTGCCAAGATACAAATTTAGGTCATAAAAAAAGTTCAGGACCTCAGTCAAAACAGTTTTGCTTATAAGACTTCAGCTACATCTCCCTTTGTCCCTCACTTGCACACAGAAACCACTCAGACCTCAGAAGACCAAGAAATGTTTTCCAAACAGCTGTTTTACATCAGTACAGAAGATCACAAGCCTCTGCACAAGCTAATGTTTTGTTCTGTGTTTGGCAGGAGTCCTTTACATGTCTCAGTTACCATAATCTCCTTCCCCACATAATGTAACCTGTTAACAAAAACCACTGTGACAGGGATAAAATGTCATGCTAGAGGCAACTATCAGTAGGTCTTTGAGGTCTGTGACTCTATACAGTCAGCAGAAAAATGTATTATGCTTATATCAGAATTACAAATTAATCTGTTTCAGTTACCACCTGTGATCCTTTGGATTGATAGAGAACCAGAGCCTAGAAGCTCTGATTCTTCCCAAAGCTTTTCACAATTGCTAGCTCTACATTTCTATCATCTTCCCTGGGTCAAAACATCAGTCCTCACTACAGCCTTTGCTATTCAACATGTGCTGTACTTCCCTGCTGAATGCTTCAGGCAGTATACAAAGTCTCTCAAAGGACTCAGGTGCTGATACATAAGGAATGCTGAACACACAGAGGTGGTCTCCACTTTCTTCAGAGCAACTGCCAAATTCAACTGATGCATCAAGCACAGAAAAACACTGGTTATCAGTCATCTTTTCATGATGCTCTCCACACACTGGCAGGTGCAAGACTTGGTGTTTCTGTATTTTGTTTTTTAAAACATTTAAAGGCCAAGTTTAATGAAGGCTTGTCTTATTCCCCTCACCTTTCAATGACCAGTATATCTACTCTGTTGATTTTACCACTCATTTTATGCATCATATGAGATTATTAAGCTCTTCTTTTGCTTCTAAGGGCAAACATTCATTGGAATGTAATTTTCAGAACATTTTGTCTTTTCAGCTCTACCCTGTATTTCACTGAAAGCTTTACTGTCAAACTTCTGAAAAAAACTCCCTCATCTGCAAAGAAAACATCCTTTTAACAAGAACATGAGCTAAACTTTGTAATCATGCCCTTGAGAGGCAGAGGTAGCTTATTTTCATAAACACTCAAGTAAAATACTTATATTCTGCTACAGCTTCCTATTTGTGCTAATATCACTGCCTCTGGTACTAACTAAATCAAAAGTCAAAGAATACAAAAACATGATGGCTCAAAACAAAAGGGCATGATCATTCTTGAACAAAATAATGGTAGCTTAAGACATCACTAATGCCAAATATATATGTTGCAACTTCATTCACATGTGAGAAGTCACTGCTGCATAGAAGTAAAATTTCTTCTAAATTATTACTAGAATTTTAAAAATTGAGACTTGCTTATGTAAATTGTATCTATATAAATTTAGAAATTCCTCCCTTACAAATTTAAGCTGCATATCCATCTGTCTATCATCAATGCTGCTACAAATTTGCTTTTCATAACACATTTTAGAAAAGAGTATTTTTACTATTGAAAAGATATGTTTCTACTTGTACTGACTCTGGTTTGGATGTCATTAATTTCCTTTGTAACAGCACACATGGTATTTTGGTGTTTTGGGGTTATGGCTAACACAGGGCTGATAACATACCAGTAATCTGAATATTGCCTACACTGCTTCCACAGCATCAAGGCTTTTGCTTTCCACCAACTCTGTGCCTCCAGAGAGTAGCTTGGGCACGGGCAAGAAGTTGTGAGGGGGCAGAGCTGACCCAAACCAGCCAAAAAGATATTCCACACCATAAAATGTCACGCTTAGCAATGCAAACTGGGCAAAGCAAAGAAAGGGGGTATGCAGCTTTTCCTCCAAAGCAGCAGCTCTCTGAGACTGGCTGGACCAGAGCGTGCTGCAGGTGAGAGGCGGCAAGTGACTCCATTTGTACAAATTTTTGTTGGTTTTAGTTTTGGTTGGTTGGTTTGTTCTTTCTTCTTTTTCCTTTGCTTATTAAACTGTCACTGTCTTGAAACATGACTTTTCTTCCACTCTCCTTATTTTCCTCCTCAGCCTGCTGGGGAGAGCAGCAAGTGAGCAGCTGTGCTGGTGTTTAGCTGCTGGCTGGGGTCAACCTCACACATGACTTCATTTTTTCCCACCAAAGCACAAAGATGTTTAAAGCTGTGATTTGTGTCTGATTTTTTAAAAATGCACTGAATCAATGACAAATTGCAATACCGTCCAAAGCTTTCTGTCCGGACTGTAACAAATAATTGGGTTTGAATGACAGGAGTGCTGTAATACTTTGCTACCATGAACCTAGCACAGTGTGGATTGGAAGGGATCTTGAAGATCACCTATTCCAACCCCCTGCCATGGCCAGGGAAACCTACCACTAGATCAGGTTGCTCAAAGCCCCATTCAACTATGAGCCATGTGAAAGAAAATCTGTAACTTCATTTTTACAAATCATAAGGAAAGGCAACTACTAAACATTAAAACAAATAAAGCAAACAAAATGATACAATTCCAGCAGAATTCTAACTGAACAATTTATTTTTGAAAAATCCTTTCACAATCTCACTTCTATGTCCATTTCCTAACATCTGAATTCCAGTTTAACACACATAATGGACAGCAGGTAGAAACACATTTCCACAGATTATTTCAGATTGCAACTTAGCCCAGTATTCATATAATCATCAGACAAATCTTCAGGCTTTAAGAATGACTTAATTTTTCTTTTGAGATTTAAGGTACAGTAGAGGAGTGTTACTGTGCAGAAATATTAGTCAGAGAAAAAACACCAGGGACCCACACCCTCCCCATTGTTTTGAAATGTAAACATTAAGACACTTGGAATTTCAAATAAAAAATGCAGGGCATATGTTATAGAAATGGCGTACCTGTAACAATCACAGAATACTACTAATCTCTCAGATATTTCAAGTGTCGACTTACTGGAACAAATCTAGTAAAAATCCCCACAAGAACAATTTATGTTATTATTATCCCTCAAAAAATTTCCTCCTCTCTCCCTTTAAAATGAAGAACCACATTTCAAACTTTCAAGTAAAATTAGCATCTTGCTGTTTAAGAACTGTTCTAACACTAGAGTAACTTGGCTACATACAAGACTGCATCAGGTAAATAGATTTCTAAGTAAAGTTACAAAAAACTTGGACATTTTTTACAGTTCTACAAGTGGCCGACAGAAATATCAACAAACCCAGTCCATAGTATCATGTAGTTGAGCCACGTAACACAGCTCAGGGCTGTGGGTGTGGACACAGCGTGCAAAAGAAGCAATATGCAAGATTAGCTACTGCTGATTTTGAATTTCTGAACTGCTCTATTCAACAATTTTCTATACCCAAAAATATGTTTTAAAAAAATCAGCAGTTAGCATACATGAATAACAAAATTACAAAACTAAGTCCCAAAACTTCTGTTTTAATCTGCTTTGTAAGTTTCTCAAGAGCTTCCCATAGGTCCTGTTTTTGATGGTTTAAACAAAGATTTGCCTAAGGACATGCAGTTGGCTCAGAAGGTAACAGAAAAACGTGGCAAGCCACATGGGCTCTCGTCCTTGCAGCACTCTGGAACACATCAGGGCATTTCACCCGATCGCCTGCCCGTCATGAACGCCACAAGGCTGGTCCCCAAGCATCTGAGCACACAGTCACTGCCTTCACTCACACAGCCAACGGCAGACATTTAATTTTAACCCCATATCCATTTCAATGAATAAAACATATCACAGACACATGCGCCAGAAGGCGCTCCCGCCTGGCGCTCAGGGCAGAGGCTGCGGGTTCGCTCACAGCCGGCTGCTGCTCAAAGCCGGCTGCTGGCACAGGGCTCCATCTACCGGCGTGCGATCCTGCACACCTACGGCAGGAGCTGGTGGGGGAAAATGAATCAAAATCTCGACAGCTACTTCACATCGCTGTTTGCTAATGAGATATTCAGAAGACACAATGTGAGACTACTCAGAAAACAATACTGTTTCAGAAGAAAACAATCAACAAACTACATTCACTCCCATGCTAGGCTGAAACTGTTGTACATGTGTGAAATCTTTTGTTATCCTTTAATATTTGTAAAATATGTCTCAAAAACTGTTATAAAGAAGCACCATTTTTCTACAAGATGCAGCATATGACTACACACTCCCAATCCAGATGTGAGGCTTTATTTTTTCTTCTTAATGCAAGCAAATAAGCAAACACAGGTAACTCTCAAAAACTTCAGAAAACTGTACCACAATTTAAGGTATTAGATGTGGTCTTTTTCATTAAAAAAGGAAACTCCTCAAACATGCAAAAACAAAGTCGACTGCTGTCCCTATTCAAGGATACTTCTGCACAGTGGGAGCTAAAGCTATATTATGTCTAACTTTAAAGATTAATTTGACTACTGCTGTCACACACAGCATTTCTGAAATTGAGCCATTTAAACCTTGCCTTAAAAACCCCACTGTGCCTTCAGTTCATGTCTGGGAGTGAAAAAGAGCAGTCTCCTTCCCTCCCCGGGACTCTTTGTGCCCATCAGTCAAGGTTATTAAGCTGTGGCTGCAGAAGAGCAGAAAGAAGGAGAGGCAGTGCTATGCCTTCTGTGCAGCACTTCAGCAGGTGCCTGAGCTTGCCAAGGGCCAAGAGCTGGCTGAGCAGCCAGCCAATTCTGGTCTCCAAGGCATGTCTAGCAAGATCAGCAGCTAATTTAGAACCTGGTGCAAGCAAAGAGACAATGCAGGAAATGGACAGTGAGTTCCACCACTCCACCCCACTTTTCTTTAAAACATCCTGCCTCACACTCAACAACACGTTGAAGGCAGCTGAGCAGGGTAAGGGAATCCTTGAAATACCCACATCTCTTACACAGTACCCAAACACGGGAAAAGATGGGACTAATTTAGTCAGGAACACCTGAAAACAACCAACAGGTGGTCACAGCAAGAAGGCAGGAATGGAGCACAGAGCAGTACAACTGAGGCTCTATTATTATCCTATAAGACAAAGAGAATTGGTGAACAAGGGCATCAGGGAATTCACACAGCTCCTCCCATGGCTCAGCTTTTCCAACGTAGCTTGTTCCCCATAAATGACAATTGAAGAGACTAATGGAAAAGAAAATCTCCTGCAATGAACTTTACATAGCACCACAAAATGAGAACACAATGCTGTCTTTTTCTTTGTTTTAAATTTTAACTTGAAGGGAAAGCAAATTTTAAAGCTTGAAAGAGGCTTTTCCACTTGTTAAATTTAAATTTTAATCAAAATGCACTTTAAAATAAAACTGAGCAGAACTACGGGTTTGCTGATGTCTCTTTAAGGAACAATGACATCAATACAGACTACACTTGAGAAGGATATAGGTGTGGAACTACATCCTTTTTCATCATACAGTCAGGTGCAAAGGGAGAAGTTAAACTTCAAGATTCCTGTGGTTTAATAAAAATAAATACCATTACAAACAGATCCAGGAACACAGACGCATTAAATACTGTTTGTTTTTCTTCAGATATAGATCATGGAATGGAGATATTTAACTACTTCAAGACTAATTTTTATTTCATTTTAATCTAGTTACTGTCAGCAATCTCCTGGTATCATGACAACTAGCAGAAGCAGAAAAAAAAAGAAAAGAAAAAAGTGGAAAAAACTGAGCAAGTGCCTGTGAAAACAGGTCTAAATCATTATCTAAGTATTTAATTGGTCTGCTTTGATTACACTAATGTCACTGATAGACACTGAATGTCTATCATAGTTTCTGTATCACTCATCTAGTAATATTTGTAAAAAAGAAAATAAAAACAAAACCACATTTCTGCAGCTCTACAAGAAAAGCTACAAAGATTTCAATAAATCTTAAAACTGTGGTGGGTGTTTCACTCAATTTCCTCATTACAAAAAAGGTACCAAGGAGCAAACCGATCACCCAGCGCTTATGTCAAATCTCAGACAAGGAAAACCACATCCTAATACTCTGCCATAAGAGCAAATGGAAAAACTGCCTGTGCACACAGAAGAGGCATACTACAGAAATACATGATGAACAACACTGCTTTGTTTCTCATGCTTGTATCTAAAAATTTACATAGCAAATTTAACACATTCCCACCCCCTAGTCACTTAATGCCTGAAATTCCTCCAGAACCTGAAATTTTACTTACTTGAACGTGAATCACAAGAACACATTGAGAAGCAGCATCTTAAAGCAAGTCCAACTGCAGATCACAGAAATTTTAAGTTAAGAACACTATTTAAGGAAAGTAAGTTGTGACTTTCTAAAAGTAATACTAATAACTTTATGGAACTAATCTATGGATACTAATGATTTTATTATATCAATACCACTAATGATGGGATGGGATAATTCAGGCAACTACAACAAGCATAAATTACAACATCCGAGACAACAGTGCCTTAGACATGCATCTTCACATTTTGCCATATAATCTCTCTCAAACAGCACTGACTTTCAAAAATAAGTATATAAATATATATCATACCATTACTCAGAGAAATAAATGCTTAAAAAAAAAAGAATACACTCATTTTTGCATAACTTTTTTCAATAGCTTCGAAGATACCACTGGAATGTCTTAGCTTCTGTAATTATGCTCAGTCAGTGTTCCCAGATCTCTTAACTGCACTCAGCTGCAAGCTGAGATACTATTTTTCTTGGTAACTAGGTTGATCTTTTTGGTAGTCAATTCCTAAAATGAAGTTAAATGTGTAATAGTAGTAATTGTGTAATGTAGTAGTAGTTAAATGTGTAATGTAGTTTGCATTATGTTTGCTATGTTTCAATGTATTTTGTTTGCTTATGTTTTCTTTCCTATCAAATACAACAGGCAAGCAAGAAGAATGGTTCCACTTTCTCACCTGCTGAAATATCAGAATTAACAAGGAAAGGGGGTCAAACATATATTTGCAAACAGTGTAATGAAAGAAAGCTAAAGCAGAGTTGATTAACCCATAAGAAAACAAGTCGAGAACATCTTAAAAAAGATGTAATACAAAGTTTTAAACATATTTAACTTTATGCACTAAAAAATTCCATATACCTCAACTGCCATGCCTCAGAAAGCCCTATGGTATTTTCACCAAGCCAATCTAAGCTTAGGATCATTCTTTTGTTAAATTGGTAACTAAGAACGTTTTCCAATTCTAGTCTCACCCAGGGCAATTTATACACATGCCCACCCATGAAGTAACTCTTCAGCACTAAATACTCCTTTTACAATTGGACATTTTTATTTATAAGCTAAAGTACAAGTGAACTTGTAAATTGGCTCAAATAAATTACTACTGTAAATCAAAAATGCAGTCTGTTTGCTTCAAGTGCAGTTTTTGATCCCATGTTAAATTATCTCACACTGGAGCATCATACAGCATTTTCAGAACAGTTTTGATTCAGATACAACCTTGCTCTCATTCCACAAACCCTGATGGTAGGTGTAACCCTCTCCCTTCAAAGACCTAATCAACAACCAAACCTTATAATCCTTCTTAGTCCTAATACAAAATTACTGCACCAGGTTAGATTTTTCTAATTTATTTCACACTTCATATTTAAATTAGTGCATAGCTAGTCAGAATATAGCTATTTCAATGAACATATAACTTAAAGATCAAATTCTGTCTTCAACAGATTTACATAAAAGGACAGAAAGGATAACATTTGTCTACCAGCATGTTATGTGGATCTCCTTAACTCAATTTATTACGGATTTCATGGTGCAAAAATTAATGCCCTTCAGTAGCTGAACTCATTACCAATTATTTCTTCCAAATCCGTGGTGTAATCCCATGCTTTTGTGACCAATGGGAGTTTTGCCATTCACTTAAAGGGAAGTTGGATCTGCTCCTGGGTTTGCTCCTCTAGCAAGAGATACTAAACAAAATGATACCACAGCCACTCTCTTGACTTTTTTTCTGTTACATAACAGACACTATGAATCAATCTCATGTATTTTAGTCCATGCTAAAAATAAAACAAACATATTGATGATAATTTCAACTACCAGTGATGTCAACAATAAAGATTACATGCCTTTTCTCAATGTGATTTTCCAGAATATATTTCAGCAACCATAATGGCAAGCGGCCTGTAAGTCACTCATGGACCCTACTCAGCCCTTCAACCCCTTCCCTACTCTAGAACCCATAGAAGCATTCCTACAAGTCATCTGGTGCTCATGTAGCACACCCAAGCCACACCACCAGGTACAAACAGCCTCCCATCACCCACCTGACCCAATAAACTCCTACATGCCTACTAGAGAAAAGCATAGGTAAACATAACAAAAATTAACAAACAAAAAAGGGAAGAAAATAAGCCACTCTGGTGGCCAAAATGAAGTTGATCTTAGGCCACAGGTACCACAACTCTAAGTTTCAAAATAAAAAATGCTTTCAGAATAATTAACCAAACCACTGAGTTTTAATGTCTCTGAAAAGTAGGAAATAAATATTACAACGCCTTTGGAATGACTCAGCCAAGTGTAACAGTGCACAGTAAATACAATAGGCTGTTTTCATGTTTAGATGTTCAATAAAATAGAGTAAACCATTAAGCAACACATATTACATTATGATAGGAATCCACTGGACTTCAATTTACACAATCTTGTCTGTTACTTGTACTTAGTGCCTGTTTCATGTCAAAAAAGTGTCAAGAAATCTTATTTTAGAGAACTTAACCTACATGAGAACATTAAAAAAAATATGATTTGATTTATTAATGCTATGAAAACCAAAGATCAATCCCAGCAATATCTCGTGTTGCAGTGGGCTGACTCTGACTGGAATCCATGTGCCCACCAAAAGCTGCTCTATCACTCTCTCCTCAGCTGTACAGGGAAAAGAAAAATATAACAAAAATCTCAGTCACCAGTTACCATCATGGGCAAAACAGATTTGACTCAGGGAAATTCTAAACTTTAAAACACCCTTCTCCCACTTCTTGGGCTTAACTTTACTCCCAGTTTCCTCTACCTCCTCCCCATCGCAGAGCAGAGGGACAGAAACAGGGTTTCCAGTCAGTTCATCACACATTGTCTCTGCTGCTCCTTCCTCCATGGGGAGAGGATTCCTCACACTTTTCCTGTGCTTCAGCATGGGGTCCCTCCCACAGGAGGAAGTCCTCCATAAACTTCAACATGCTTGCTTCCCATGGACTAATTATCCCCAAACTGCTCCAGTGCAAGTCCCTCGCACATGGTTCAATTCTTCATGAACAAGCTCCTCCACTGTGGGTCCCCCATGGCTGCCCCCTACCAGCAAACCTGCTCTGTCATCGGCCTGCCAGGAGCTGGTACAGCACAGGTTTCCCATGGGGTCACAGTCTCCTCTGGGCACAGACACCTGCTCCTGTGGGGGATCTTCTCTGGACTGCGGAGGCACAGCTGCCTCACCACGGTGCGCACAATAGGCTGCAGGGGAACCTTTTCTCTGGTGGCTGGAGCACCTCCTCCCTCTCCTTCACCACCAACCTTGGTGTCTGCAGAGTTTCTTCTCTCATGCTTTCTAACTCCCCTCTCCAGCTGCAAGTAAGAATTCCCAGTCCTGTCCCCTTTTTTAACTTTGTTATCCCAGAGGTGCAGCCACTGCTGCTGACAGGGGGTTGACCTTGGCGAGCAGTGGATTCATCATGAAGCTGGCTGGCATTGGCTCTGTCAGACATGAGGGAAGCTTCTAGCAGCTTCTCACAGAAGACCCTCTGTAGCTCCCCTGCTAAAGAACCATGCCATATAAAACCAATACACACATAAACTATTTTCAAAATTCTAATATATAATATTCTTTAGTATACCAAATGCCACCACTCTGCAGAAACTGTCGGTTTGCATTTTAACTGGTCCCTAAAGCACAAAGGTCCACATCAAGAATCATCATGGAAGACAGACGCCTGCTGTTATGAAGCAAGCAGGGAGCTTCCTCACAAAATTAGCAGGGACCATGCCAAACATACTGTCACTTAAAAAACTGGTGGCTGGAAGCAACAGAGAATCATCTTAACAACTGAGCATTCACACTGGTTCTTTCCATAGCTGCATCTGTTCCGCAAATAAAGGTTCCATACCAGAAGTTCTCCTACTCCTTCAAAACCATCTTCCTTTCAATGGAAAGGGAAAAAGGCAGCAGTCATTCCAACAGGAATATCTGTCAGTTGCAGCATTAGCTTGTAATTAAATCTGTCAATAGTCCTCAGCCCAGAAGGGTTGTTTGTTTGTTTGTTTCAAAGGTAAGTTTCAAAACACCAACTGCCCGCATAGGATAACAGATGTAAAGTGAGAAGCCTCTGCTTTGATTTGGGTGATCTGCACTGAAGTGAGCATCAAGTCAGATCGCAGATTCATAGCTTAAAACCATTGCACTATGGCATTTCACTGCCATCAACACGCAGCATCTGTTCTGCCCTATGTCTGGCAGACTAAAAAGCAGGTAGCATAAAGATCCATTAGGATATCTCTCAAGTTTGCAACTACTTTTACACAAATCTGTGATCTACAAGCAGGATGCTCTTCCCCTTCACCCTCAGCTCATGTGTATCTTCTTGCTTTAAATTCTAATGAATAATTTGTTGATTCTTTCCCCAAAGAACTATCAAACATGTATTTTCTCTCCTCTCCTAATGCCTTCTAGCAAGATCCAAAAACTCCCTTATTTTTTTACTAACCTAGGCACTCTCTGAAACTAAAAGCCCCACAAACTGTAAAAAGCAACATGTGGGTCATGTTGCATCAGCACCATACTATTTCTGCCAGTAATACAATGAATGTGTTGGATTTGTCTTACTTCAAGAGAAATACTAAGCCTGAAACAAAACCTTGTTTTGCTTCTTACTGGTCAGGGAATTACTGGTCAGGGAGTTTAACACCATTATAATGCATCCCTAATTCAGCAGCATCTAGAATGACTTCTAACAAGCAGGGAGATAGATTAACAGACTGTAAAGAAAAGCAGCATTTCCTTATCTCAAAGAGGCAAACTAATAACTAAAACGGAAATAAGGTAAATCCAGAAACAAAACAAGCAAACAAGCAAAAAGGCAAGAAATATAATTAGTTATAATGTGAAAACTGGGGAAAGAGATTTTTTAAATTTAATTTGTTACCCACTACTATTGGGCAGTGCTCCCCATTACAAACTGTAAGGAACTTGCAGTATCATTGCAAGAAAACCTGAGATACTTACAAAAACTAATAGCAGCAACAGTCCCTACCTTCTTAAATCCTATACATAATTTCATGTCCCAGTCTCTCTCTTCACTTTTCCTACTGCAACCACAACTGCAGTAACTTCTTAGCTGGACAAGCAGGACAAGGTTATCACTTTCAAGATCCTGAAATCAGCGCTAATCCCTTTACCAGTGACATGGTAGAAGAGCTCATAGCCATCAAACTGATGGCACCTCACTGGTGTATATAGCTCTATCTCACACAGCTGAAGAATCTCATCATGAACGACAACATTCTGGGTACTAAACAGCACAATAAACCAAAACAGAACTATCACATAAGCAGCATGTTTAACTGGCATGACCGTTTTAACCCCTGTTAAACCTCATGGGATTTATAAGCTAGTGCCATTACATATTTAAATAAATAATCTAAAACAAGTGGCTTCAAGCTAAACCAGAGTTGTACAGCCACAGAGCAGAACTGGTCAAGAACGGATGGTCAAGGACAGGTATAAGAACAAGGCAAGCACATCACTGCCCTTCCTTAAATCCCACAGATCCTGGAACCTCCAAGATTTGCAGCTCTGAGATTTTCTGAGCTAGAAAGCACATTGCTGTGGTTAACCGATTTTTCTTCCACAGCTAAAGCACTGCAATTTAAGACCATTCTAACTGGAGTTAGAACTTGCTGCATTATTTAAAAGCACTACGGCACTGCAGGACACTCTGAATTCCCAAACTCGGGCCGAACAAACTCTTACAGCAACCCAGCTCCAATCACCTCAACCCCCTGAAGCTGTACCTAGACCCTGCTGTAGTTTTTCCACGGACAAACATCGGAGAGTGTGCTGTCTCGGGTAAAACAGTCCTTTGGGTACATTTACTGAATGTTTTTCTCCCCAACTCTTCACACTAAGAAACCATAGCCTTCTTCCTCAGACGAAATAGACTCTCACATCATCATCAAGAACTCCGATTAGCACGAATTACAAAAGGAGCTGAGGTATACAGCTCATGGGGATTTCCTAAGCAACTTCAAGTCATAAATATTAAAAAAAAAAAAAAGCACAAACTTTATTTTGACAAGTTCTTTTGGTGCGGTTTTTTCCTCTTTTTCTTTTTTTTTTTTTTAAATGCATTACTACAGTGGCGAGCATCTTCCACAGTTTGTTCTCATCGGTCACTAAAGATCCAGCACCGACCTCCTGAATTTGTTCGGAGCAGGCTCCACCTCGGGCTGTCCCGGCCCCCTTCTCAGCGCTGTCCCCCTCCAGGGATGCGGCAGCCCGTCCGTCCCGTCCCTTCCCCTCCCGCAGAGCCGCAGCCTCTGGGACCCCAAACCGCGCATCCCGCACGGCAAACTTGCTGCCCCCATCTCCGGCTGCGGAGCGGACGCTAAGTCGGGCAAGCCGGGTCGCCCGGCGGCCATGGCGAGGTAACACTAACCCAGCCAAGGGGCTGCCACGGCACACGCAGCCGGTCAGTGGCGCAAGGGCCCGGCGACGGGTCGGTCCCGGGGGCGGAGGAGGCCGGGCAGGGCCGCTCGCCCGCGGGGAGGCGCTGGGTCAGAGCGGCCCGATCTAACGCCGCCTCGGCGGGACGCGCCGCCGCCGCCGAGCCCCGCCGCAGAGGATGGGCCGAGTTCCAACCCCAGCACCGCGGGGCGGCCCCGGCCCGGCCCCGCCGCCCCGTTACCTGCGCGCTCCGGCCCCGCTGCCGCCTCCGCAACAAAGCCGCGGGCGGGCGGGGGGAGGGGCGCGCGCGCCCGCCGCCCTCGGGAGCGCGCGGCGGCGGGGCCGCGGCCGGGGGCGGGGCGAGGCGGCGGGGCCGGGGCGCGGCGGTGGTGCCGCCCTGCGGGCGGGAGAGGCGGCGCGGCGGGGCCGGGCGGGAGCGGCTCGGGGGTCTCTCCGGCCCGACCTGCCCCCGCACGGCCAGCTGCGGGTCCCTTCTCGGCTGTTCGCGCTGGCGGGCTGCCCGGGATGCACGGACCTTCCCACTAAGGGACGCAGTAACCACAAATGGAGTGACAGACCCTGACAGGGATATCGAGGAAGAGAATGGAGTGGTGCTCGTGGTTTCGGAAGAGGCCATATGGAAACAGGATTAAGCCTAGAAGTGCTTTAGGAAACCTGCACAGTGGGAAGGTTGCCCTTTGTGGAGGAGGAGGGAGGGGTGGATGGAAAATAAGGGAGATGTGCCAAAGAGACTTCCAGTTGTGGAACTGAATTAGGGGGCATAGATTTGGAGTTTGAATACTGTGAAACAACCTTAATAGTTTCCTAACAATAGCAGAGGTTGTTTGTTTTTTTAAGGAGCAGGTGTTATGCTACTGTGTGAACATCTATGTAATTTACATGCACTCTGACCGTTATTCTCTTTGATGCAGGGACACATGCAGAAAACACATTTATCTGACCAGTTTCTGCACTCTGATGAACTCTAAACTCTCTTTGCTGACGAAATACTGTAGCAAAGTTCACCTTAATACTAGATTTGCTATTTGTACCCAAGAGAACATTGCACAGGGAGACCTATATCTCTGGAACAAAAAAGTGGTGATGCTTCAGCATCTGCTTTTTGATGATAGGGAACACTGGAGACTTGATCATCCAGGAGTATTTATTGAGCAGCATTATCAAGGAGCCAAACCAAGGGAACTAACACAAATGCTAATGAAACATTGAAGTTAAGATTTTAATTACTTAAAGGTCAGTACATTCAAGTTTTATTAATTTAAGGGAGTTATTCTGCATTCCCACAGCAATCTGCACTCAGCTCCTATATAGATAAAAAAATTCATGTTATTGTTTATTTGCTGATGCATTCAAGTGATATAGCTGAATACTATACCTGACTATTATTCCTTTTTGCAATTAGGGTCTTGGTCTTTTAACATTTTATTAACACTTCTCTGTATATTTCCTACGTTCCCATCCTTTTCAGTAGCAATGAACCCTACTGTTTTCCTCTAATCTTTGTTCTACATTACAAAAAGCTACATTTCCTTTCAAGGCTGGAAACTCTAGTCAGTTAGAAACATTTGTGGCTAAACTATCACAAAACACGCGCAGGCACTCAGCAAACTAATGTATCAGAACAGCCCTCTGAACTGTCTTGCCCATCAATGGTGCTGCCTCTGGGACGAGCCCATGCTGCCCCCACGTTGTACTCGGGCATCTTCTGGAAAAGCAGAAACTGGCCTTGCCGAAAGCAGTGCTGGGGGCTGTCCGCAATGGCGCTGACTGTGTGCCACCCCTTCCAGTCCGTGCCCTGTCACCCTTATGTTTACTAAGATGGGCCCACAGGTCCGTGTAACCTGTAATAGTTACTCTCCAAGTGACAACATACCCGTGTCCTTTGAACATCAAAGAGATGGAACCAACCTTTAGACTAGAGGTTTTTAAAAGACAGTAGGCTTCAAAAAGGCAGCCTGTGAGCCCAGCGGCACCAGCGACCCTTCCTAGAGGTTGAGGAGCAGAGGATGTGCGCTGTTAGCTGTGTCCCAGCAGCGGTGGGGAGCAGGATATGCGCTGTGTACACCAGCCCGAGGCGGGAGTGTACGACCCGAGCCCGAGCAGGCGATCGGCTGCCGTCCCCCGCCGACCGGCTGACAGCGCCACGGCCTCGCTCCCCGCCCCGGCCTGGGCGATCGCAGCGCCGGCCGTCTCGGCTCTGCCCTAATAGAGAGAGGCTGCCGCTTTCCGGCTAGAAGCGATCGCCCGTAGCTGCGAGCCCGTGCGGTGCCCGGGGCCGCCCTCTGCCCGGGGCCGGCTGCCAGAAGCCGCCGCGGGGCCGCGCATCGGCGCCCCCGCCCCCGGCGTTCGCGGCTCCCCCTCCCGCCCGCAGATAACCGCGGCCCCTCAGGCTCTTCCCCACCCGCCCCGCGCGGACTCGGCCTCGGCTCCCAGCCGCTCTCCAGGCGCCAGCTCCCTCTCGTCGCAGCCGCAGCGCGGGCAAGGATGGCTCGGCAGCCCCGGGGCTTTCTGCAGGAGGCCTCTCACCAAGTCGTCGCCGGAGGCTCGGCGGGTGAGTGCGCGCGTTCCTCGTGGGCGGGAAGGGTCTGCCCGTCCCCCGCCGGCGCTCCGCCAACTTGAGGCGCAGGCGGCCGCGCCGCCTCCCCCTCTCCGCGCCGCTCGGGCGGCGGGGAACGAACCGGCTCAGCGGCGGCTCCTCCCCCGCCGGGCGGCGCCGGCGGGCTCCGGAGGCGACCCAAGCCCGGGGGTCCCGGAGCAAGTCCCTGTAACGGTGCTCGGCCCGCCGGCGGGGCAGGGGCGTGAAGGGGCGCTCCCGGTTTCCGCGGTGTATCTGCGCCACACACGCCATGCAGCCCCTCGGGCGATAAGAGCGGCGGGCGGGCCCCTTCAACGGCAGCAGCCGCCGGTGTCCTGCAGCGCAGCCCGCCCGAAGGGCTGGAGCCGCCTCGGGGGAGTCCACGGCCGGGATCCGCCTCCAGCGCCGGGATACGGGATAGAAAACGTAGTTGCCCTGCTCAGACTCCTTCCCCGTGACACTCTTCGTCGCTGAGTTACAGAGAAACCAATGCAGGGCTACAGTGGAAATGCGTTTCTGTGTGGTTTTTGAAATACTTTTAGGAATGTCGACATTACTCATTAATTTGTAGTCTGTTTGTACTGCAAACTACAAATGTCAAAATCGTACACGTCTGTTTAGGAATGAAAGCGTTGCTGGTCAATTTCTTCAGGTTTCTTACCTAAATCCCAGTGAAACTGAAACATTTAAATCAGCCTGCAGTATAGGGGATTTTAACACAATATCCTGCTCTTTCAGTCTGCATATGTAAATCCTGTTAATATTTCAACTATGTAGTGTGTTTTTAAGTGTTCCTTAGAGTCTCTTCTGAGGTCTAAATGTTGTTTGTATATTTTACATGAAAGAGAAGAGCTACATGGTGGTATTGCTATGTCTTATGCTTCAGTGTAATGTGCACAAGAAAAATTCTCTTGTGATTGACAGCTGTGTAGCCATGACATTACATGTGAGCTTGTCTTCCATTCCCTCTAATTCCCCTTGTACCTCTAAATCCACTTCTATGCATTCCTACCACCAACATACATTTGTGCAGTTTGGTTTCATGCTAGTGGCTCTGTATGCCCTTTGTTTTCAGCCTTCTTCTTTGACAGTGAGAGATGTCATAGCAGAAGTGGAGAAGTCTGGTGTCCCAGTGTATTGTATGACTGCTGTCCCTGCCCTTCCAGTGTATTGTATGACTGTTTATGTAGCTTTTCTGGCACCTTTGAAATTCTAAAGGTTTTTTGGATTCTGCTTGGTACCACCCCTATCTTCCTATAGCAGAGAATGGAAAGGTTTAATCTGTCCTAGACTGTTGAAAACCCTTCATACATGAAGGGATACTGAGGTGTTTTGCCCCCAGATGTTTTGCAAGATGACAGATTTATCTTCTTTAGCAGTTGGCCTGTGCCTTAGTGATTCAGATTGATCCAATGCACTGTGTTACCATCCTCTGGCAGGAGCCTTTTTTTGTTACAGGTTCTCTTTGTAGAAGAGATTGCCTAACACCACAGAAAGAAAATTCCCATTTAAATAAATGAAAAATATTTGGTAATCTGGTAGACATCAGTATTAGGGTGAGAGAATTTTCAAGGAGACTATTGATCTGCATGCAACACTTTAAAAAAAAGTACAATGTGAGAGGCCTGTTGTGTCTAGTCCAGCAACTAATGTTAAGGATGCTTGCAACCTTTTGCTTCATCTCCTGTCAGGCAGGCAAGTTCCTTAGCTGCATCACTTGCCTTAAATTTGTACAGAAATTTCTATTACTTTGTTTTGAAATAAACCAGTAATGATTCATTATCTAAGTGTGAGCAACGCTAAAATTGTACCAGGGTATTTTGAGAAGTGTGCTTCAAATGGGAGCTATAAAGTGTGTTAGAAGGAAATGGATGAAACTTGAAAACTTGCTTGACAGATGCTTAAAACTCAGTGGTGTTTTTTTCCTGCTAATTTACAGAGAAAGTACAAGGTAAAGGCTGAAGTTTTGAAGTCTTCAGACTAAAAGTTATATTTCTTAGGCAAGTGTAGATACAAGATGGAAAAGGTGAAAGCAAGGAGAAAAGGACTGAGTTTGTTTCCTGACCTTAGTTTCCCAATATTACTTTGACCATCCTATATTGCTTTTAACTGTCTTTGCAGGAGGACATAGGACTCTTGAAGGTGTTTTGTTCTGTTTCCTGGCCTCAAGTGAATGCCATAGACATCCTAGAGTCAGACTGTACCACAGACTGGTATTTAGAAAGAAAACCAACCAACCAACCAACCAACCAACCAACCAACCAACCAATCAACCAAAAAGAAAACATACCAAAAACCCAAACAAAACAAAAAAAACCCCAACAAAACAAAATCCCTCAAAAACCCCAAACCAGACATAAATTAGTCTTAGTTAAGCTGGTTTCTAGGAAAGATGAGTTGGACTCTGTCAAAGCAATGGTAGGAAAGTGCTGAGGTTGTTGAGAATGAATGGCACAGCCCAGTAGGTGTAATTGGAGGGTCAGAAATACTGCCCGCATAAGTAAAATGAGAGGTTATTTAGTATCTCCATGTCTGAAGCAAAAGGATCTGATAAGAAGTAATTCTGCTAGGTTGAGTGGAAAATTATTAGAGATAAACCAAAGCTGGCAGATCAGGAAGAAAGAGATTTTTTGATGCTTTGTGGGAGATGACAGGACTTGTTCATACTTATTAAGACAGGGGAAGAGAAAGAAAGAAAGAAATCAAGCATGACCCCTAGTCTACAGGACTGATAAAATGGAAGATACTGGCATGCTGGAAGAAGGAGAAAGGAAAGTGTTCAGTGTTTTAAGAGAAAATATATCAGCATACTGTTGGCTGTCAGAGGCATTGCTAAGTTAAACTTGAACAGCTCTCTGCTGTAACTGAACTGTAAAAGTCAGGCATGATAGATCTCATGCATACTTTGTCAAGGGGTGTGTCTGCTTTCATGTGGCTTGCAATCTGACTTCATGTGAAATGGAAAGCTCTGCTTCCTGAGAGTGAATGAAATTTTAAATATGAACAAAGTCTTACACAGTCTTGGCTTATGTTACTTCTGCCGGCATTGTTTACTCCCATCTTTCAGATTCCTCAATGAAGGTTAATAGCATAATTCAAAATGCTTGGTTTTGTTTGCTTGCCTGGGTGTATGACAATAGTGAGGAAAAGGACTTTGATTAAAACCTAATTGGGACACTTCATTAGTGAGTTGAGGCCATTCTAGTACAGGGAACTGCAGGCATGTTCCTTTTCTCTAATGGTTAATTAGTAAGCTAAAGCATGTGTGGAATTTATAGCAAAAAAATTAAACAGAAAATCAACTCTAAACTGTAACGATCATTGTGAAAAGAGCAACTTGCGAGCTTCTGATTTCCTTAGATTTATAGCAGTTCTTCAAAATGTTATTTGAGGAGCTCAGTCAGTACAGGGTTCAAGTCACAAGAAGAATTGTTTCTCTAAAATGCAAAGATCAAAAAAATCCTTGTTTTGCCTGCCTGTATGGAAAAGGCAGAAATTAAAACAATAGTGTTGCATATAAAGTCAATGGATATTTCCTCATACAGAGGAACTGACTAGTGCAAAGTATGTTATGTGATACCCAGATTAATTTGTCAAGACATACTCGTAACAGGGTGTTGAGCCAGTTTGAATGATGAAGTGCAAATGTCATAAACAATTGCACAGATACCCATGGCACAGTGAAGGCTGGTGGCTGCATATGGTTACCCTGAAGGTTTTAGGATGCTTCTGTTTGATATAGGCGTGTTCTTGTTTTTTTAATAACAAAAGATCGCAGATGGAAACAATTAGCTAAAACTGCACGTAACATAAATAAAATGTAATTATATTTAGTTGTATGATAGCCTCGCTTTCTTCCATACATGTACAAATAACCTATAAACATTTTAAATTTTGAAGTTAAAAATTTAAATAATTTATTTCATATATTTAGCAAGTGATAACTAGATGACTTGTTTTTCAGATCTGTAATGTTTAACCAATCTTTAAGTACTTTTCTGCTGAAAATTAGGTATGTCTCTTTGCCTAATTCCATTTAATAAATGAACATGAACTGCAAAATTAATTACTGTAAAATTAATATGAAAAAGTCAGAACAAAATGAGCTTTAAAACAAAACTGTTACTTCATAGGGATAATTCAGGCTGATCTTTTTTCCCCCCTATTCTTCATGTTTTCATGAAACAGCAGGGTTTCTGCCTCTCTGCACTTCTTGGCTTCAATTTTTTAATATTTTTTAAAATTCTTTTTTAAAGAGTTAGGTTTCCAGCTGCATTGAAACCTAATAGGATTTGGGAGTCTAATTTTCTTAAGCTCCCTTGAAAGTCCAAATCTTTTCTCTTGAGAGGTGTTTTATTTCAGGAGTAGACAAAGTTGATTAACCTGGATAGCAGCAACTTCTTTGAACCAGATCTACAGGCAGGAAAGCCACTTGTCAAACAAAGACTGTGAAATGCAGATACAGTATTAAAACCGGTGTTTGGTCTTCCTGTTGCATGAGGCATTAGGCAGACAAAAACCATTACAAGGCACACTAGCTTGCATAATCAGTGAAACACCTTAGGTTACTTTGTCCCTGTGAATGGGAGAGGGAGTGATAGATGTACAGGAAGCACTTGAAACTGCAGGAAAATTGTTTAATTATTGTCCTCCCCCTCGCTTGTTTGTATTTTTATGACAGTTTTCTGGGAGTTAAAGTTAGGAGGAGTATTCTGTGTTTTCTTGGGTGCTTTTCTCTTCCTTTTAAGCCATGCAACGGGCATTCACATGTTACTAAATTAATTGTTTAATGCTCAGAGGTAATTTCATCTAGCTAAGTACTTAGCTACACCTTGAAACTTTCTTGACTTGAAACCATAAAATTTTAATGTACTGAAATCTTCCTTTTTCTATTTCTCTGAAGTCACTTAAGGCTGAAATATTATCTGAGGCCACAGTTCATGCTTGGTGTCTTTCACTGCCTTGATTTGGTATTTCAGATGTTTGCAAGCTCTTTAAATTAAAAAGCCAAGGATGGGAAGCAGTCAAAAAGTAATCATTTCAAGGAAACATTCTACAAGTTAAAGTGCTCCAAAGGAATGCACTAGAAGCAACCAATTAAGCCAATTTTCTTTGCTAGTCTGAGAAATTAATAGTGTACCAACCTGGTGTTGGACTTGGAGATTTGGATGGGAGTTGCTTGGTTAGCCATATGGTGAAGAGAAGTTTGGGTAAGAGAAGACCAAAATAAGGTTAAGTGCATGTAAGCTGAGATATCAGATATCCTGAACCTCCTCCAGTATCTTTGTAGAAATTGGGAGGACATAGGAACAGTTGAGAAGTTAGGACTTGGAAAGATTTCTATCTATTTCTGCTCAGACAACCATCCATGCACTCTGTGTTTTATGAAACCTGCTGAAAAGAAAACGTGAAGTACCTGTGCAAGGTCTATGTAGCCCCTACTGCTTTCATCATTTTACAGTTCAAAGAGGCAGTACAGTAATCAGGACAGTTAAGGAAGAGCCATCAGGGAAGCTCCAGGGATGCTGATTTTGAGGCCAGTGTACTTGAATTGTAGGCTTTGGTCTCCTACTCAATTCAAAACCATGCAATGTGACATTTTTCAATATGGTAGAATACAGCTGCATGCTGCAGACCAGAGCAGTGACAGCAGCTGAGGGTGTGCAGAATGCTATGGAGTGAGCCAGCTGAAGTTACCTTGTAAACCATTCCCAGTGGAAAATTTTTAGTGTACTTTCCCCACATACTATAGCATTTCAAACTTTAGTTCTGTAGCATTTTTCAGTCTCTGAGTCTCCCCTGTTCTACCAGCTGATAATTCTAAAAATATCTGAATCTGAAAGAGATTGGACTGTTTGCTTTGTATACTTCTAACTGAATTAAATTATTATTGGGTAACATGTTAAATTATGTTATTGGGTTGCCACAGAAAACCTTGTTTAATTTTAGTGGAAACTAATGAAATCCTCATGAGCTTTCATACATTTTGCTAAATATGCAAAGCTGGCAGCTAGCAAAACTCTAAATTTTCAGACAGTTAAGTAATTTGAAGAAGCAATACCCTTGCAATGTAGCTTTATTTTAAAAGGAGCAAATGAAAATTGCAGTGCAGAATCATGGAATTGTAGAGTGGTTTGGATTGAAAAGGACCTTATAGATCATTTAGTTCCTGCCATAGAGAGAGATGCCACTCACTAGATTAGGTCTCTCAGGGCCCTATCCCACCTGGCCTTGAACAGTTCCAGGAGTGGGGCATCCACAACCTCTCTGAGCAACCTGCTCTAACCCTCTGAGTAAAGAAGTTCTTCATAACATTTAATCAAAAGCTTCCCTCATTCAGTTTAAAGCCATTGCCCCTCGTCTTGTCACTATCTGTCCATATAGAAAGTTCCTCTCCCTCCTTTTTATAAGTCACTCATAAATGGTACTGGCAGGCTACAGCAAGGTCTCCCTGGAGCTTTCTCTTCTTCATGCTCAACAACTCCAGCTCTCCTAGTCTGTCTTTGTGGCCTCCTCTATGCCTGCCCTACAAGTCCATGTCATTCTTGTGCTGAAGACTCCAGATCTGGATGCAGCATTGCAGGTGAGGTCTCACAAGAGCAGAGGTGCAG